>NW_005842355.1:504739-533810 GCF_000455745.1 Alligator sinensis
CTGACAGAGCCTGAAGTGTGTTGGCGGTGATGGGAAGCTTGTGCTGCTGCTTCCAAGCGCCCATGCTCATTCTATACAGAGCAGACTTGAGTGTCCAGCGCTCTTAGTGTGCTGCCTTTCCCTTGGGCTGTTGTTGTCAGTAAGAGGCAAGCCCTGGAGGAACTGTCTCCTGTGGATTTGCATGCCCTAAGCAGCTTTCCTGTGGGTATCCCTAGAAGTTTTAACCAGACTGTAATGACACATCCCTTGCTTGGAGGTGCAGTTTTTAGTGCAGTGACATGGCTGTGTTCTCTCTCAGATGGTGGACCTGCTGGTTTAAAGTGGAGCTCAGCATCCCACGGGAGTGGGCAGGGAAGGAAGTGCATCTCCTTTGGGACAGTGACGGGGAGGCCATGGTGTGGAGGGACTCGCAGCCAGTCCAGGTGAGAGGAGGTGCAGGGGTCAGCCTGGGAGCTTTGCTCTGGGTACCTGCCAGGCCACTGCAGCAGCCTGACCAACTTCCGTGACCTCGCTTGTGGCCTTTTATAACAGGGACTTCAGGATTCCCTTCAGTTGAATCATACTGGGTTTTTCCTTTCCTCTGAATCAGCAGAGCCCAAGTTATCCAAACCCATTTCCTCATGTAGCCTGCGGGGCTGGAATTTGGTAGCAGCAACATTATTTGTTGTGGCTCCAGGAGCAACAGGATCCACTACTGCCACCAAGTTTCCAGCCCCGTAGGCCAAGTAGCACGGCTCCATGGGCCAGATCTTGGTCTCCTCTACTCTAAGTAGTACTCCTTCCTCCTTTTTTTTTTTTTTTTTTTTTAGAGTGGGACAGGGGTTAAAGTTACATTCCCGCTATTTGCCCACAGCATGCGGGCTGTCCTGGGGTTTTATTAAAGCTAACAGCAGCACCCAGGAAGAGCCAGTCCTTTTCATCACATGCCTTGTGAATGACCAGTACTGCTGGGAGGAGGTGTCAAAAAGATAATGAGCTCAGGCCCCCCTATCTTCCAGTAAATGCCCTCGGTGTGCAGCGCTCTATGGTGACCTGCCGCATGTCTGTATGGCCACATCGCAAGAATCCTTGCATCACTGATTCTGCCCTGAGACCCTCTGGCGGCCCCTCTCTCACGTGTATTGTCTCCGAACCGTGACAACAATGTTCCAAGCTCAAATGTCCACCCTCCTACTTTTCCACACAGGGCTTGACTAGAGAAGGTGAGAAGACCAGCTATATCCTGACAGACAGCCTCATGGAGACAGACCCTCACAAGTGAGTATTCAGGGAAGCCCATGCCCAACTTACACTTCTATGGCCCCCCCTCTGCTTGTGAGGAGCCTGAGGAGGAAAGCGTCCATGACTCCCTACAGCTTCATTTGCCAAATCACGAGGAGAGCCATATTGCCACATTGTCACCCATGGTCTGGAGATGGCAGCTGACTGGATAACAGGGGCAAGACATATCCATCCTTGTGCATCAGGGCATAAGTTATTCACTTGCTGGGGTCTGTGTGAGGTTCTCCCTCCAGTCCACAACCCAGCACACAGTGCTGTACAGTGAGGCAGGTATGAGATGCCTTACTCAGAAGCACCCAGATTGGCCACCAGGAGAGGCAGTTGTTGGCCTTGCTCTGACAGGCCTTTGGTCTGGTATCTACTTCTGAGGAGCCTTGTTTCCGAGTCACTCGCTGCCTGTGGAATGTGTCTGGTGTTCTCTGGCTCAGTGAGGGCGGAGGGACGGGACCCGTGGCCCCTTTGCTTCCTTTCTGTTCTCGTTTCTCCAGTCTGAGCCTCTATATGGAGGTTGCCTGCAACGGCCTCTTTGGGGCTGGGAAGGGCACCATGATTGCACCTCCGGACCCTGACAAGAAATTCACTCTGAATAAAGCGGAGCTGGTCGTCTTCAATAGGGATGTCCATGAGCTGCTGGTAGACTTTGAGATACTGTTGGACATGGCCAAGGTACGTGCTCTTTTCCTCTGTCCTGCTCACATGTGCAGGGCATCAGACCCAGTCTCTGTAGGGTGGGGTCTACTAGCCTTTCCAGTCTGGGAGGTGCTAAGCTCATGGTTCAGCTCTCCTTGCTTCTCCCCTCCATCAGCACCTTGGGGAGAAAAACCAGAGGAGCTTCCAGGCTCTGTACATAGCCAACCAGATGGTGAACCTCTGTGACGTCACAGACTCATCCACCTTCCCTGCAGCTCACCAGCTCGCCTCCACCTTCTTCAGCCAGAGGAATGGAGAGAGCCAGCACACGATCCATGCCATGGGCCACTGCCACATTGATTCGGGTAAGAGCGTGGCTAGGCTATCATAGGCACCTGTTGAATGGTCTGAGATTTAGTAGGCCTGGCCCTTGGCTTTGGGAGGAACCCGGTTCAAAGCAGATAGTGGGCCAGGAGGCACTGAGTGCATGGTGGAAGTGATGGTCTGAGCCTCTAGGATAAGGATTATCTCTGTTACCCTTTGCAAAAGGTGTTTAGCCTTTTCTGGCTTGATGAAGCATGAGTTAAAAGGCATTTTGATGGAGGAGCCTGTGATAGCCTCTTGTGCCTGGACCTTGCCTCACTTGGATTTCAGATTTCCAGCATGGATTGGGCCTTGCTAGGGAAATAGGAGTGGAGAGCCCAGGACACCAGCACATCTGCGCTGGACAAGAGTCTTGCTGGGGCAGGAGATGAAGAAAGACCTCTTGCCTCTGCATTTGTAACCACACTTCTTGCAATGCAGGTGCATTAATAGCCATATTTTGTTGATGTCTTTGGTGCTGCTCTGTGCTCAGTTCTTGTTAAAGGCAGCATAGCTCAGGTCCTAGGCAGGTCTCACTTCTGTCTTGGCCACCTGGAGAAGATAGCACAGAATGGCTTCTGGCAGGCAGCTTGGGGTGTGTGTATGTGTGTGACATCATAGTTTCATAGTTGGTAGGGTCAGAAGGGACCTGAGCAGATCATCAAGTCCAACTACCTGCCATGGGCAGGAAAGAATGCTGGGGTCAAATGACCCCGGCTAGGTGTCTATCTAGCCTCCTTTTCGAAGACCCCCAGGGTAGGAGCAAGGCCCACTTCCCTTGGAAGTTGGTTCCAGATCCTAGCCACCCTGACTGTGAAATAGTGCCTCCTGATATCTAGCCTGAATCTACTTTCCATCAACTTATGGCCATTATTCTTCGTTACTCCTGGTAGTGCTTGGGGGAACAGGGATTCTCCCATTGCGTGCTGGTCCCCCTTGGTCAATTTGTAGATGTCCACCAGATCCCCTCTCAGCCTTCTCTTGTGGAGGCTGAACAGGTTCAGGTCCTGTAGCCTCCCCTCGTAGGCCCTGCCTTGCTGCCCCCAGTCATGCGATTGGCCCTCCTCTGGACCCTCTCGATGCTGTCCACATCCCTCCTGAAGTGCGGCGCCCAGAACTGGACACAGTACTCCAACTGCAACCTGACCAATGTCTCATAGAGGGGGAGGTTCACCTCCCTGGACCTGCTCGTGATGCACAGCCATTTGAGATACAAAGGCCACAAAGCTGCCCATGTTCCCATAGCCTGGCTGTGGCCGTACGAGGAGTCCATCCGGAAATGTGCTCGCAGCTGGGTGACCGTTGTCCGCTTGATGGAAAAGAACCCGGGCTTCACCTTTACCTGTTCCCAGGTGAGTTGCTGTCTCCTGCCTGCAGGTGGACAATGAAACTCCCTCAGGAAATACAGATGGGAATTGCTTAAGAGTCTGTGCCTGTTCTCTGGACAGAACTGGTTGGGGCTGCTGCTGTGACCTCTACACAGGACTCCTTCTCTGGCGTGGGGCCCGATGCATACTCAGTCACAGGAGCTAGGTGCCCATGGTGTCCTGTATTTTAGCCAAGAGCCGTCTGCCTGGTTGTACTTGCAGTGCCCTTTGATACCTATTGAAAAATCCAGGCTTGTAGATGCCTAAAGCCAGAAGCTCAGCTGTGTGCTGTCTTCCCCAAGCCTATGAGAGCTGGAAGTAGCCTCCATCAGGTGACAAGCTTTGTCTTCTCCCCAGGCACAGCAGTTGGAGTGGGTGAGGAACTGGTACCCTGGGCTGTATGCTCAGATTCAGGACTTTGCCAGGAAGGGACAGTTCATACCTGTTGGAGGCACCTGGGTAGAAATGGTAAGAACATGGCAGCCCTGGCCCATCGCTTCCTGAACTCCTCTGCACAGGAGCAGGCCCAGGACACCCCAGGCCCCCCGGGAAAAGGAGTGCCAGAATTCAGTCAGTTCAGGGGGCCTGGAACACAGCAGTTACTGAGGTGTGTTGTTCAGTCCTGCTAGGGCCCATTTGCCCTCAAACCAACTCCGTCTCTCTCCTGACCAAGGCAGTTGCCAAGCTGTGCTGGCAGCAACTCTTCTATCCTCCCCTAGGCCCTCCTTTGTCTGGAGAGCACATCAAGTCTACATGTGGCTGCCCTGCCTCGGTTGGCAGCTGTCAGGCTTTGCTCTGTCCTGGGAGGGCAACGGTGGGGGCTGTGGTTCAGGGGACGAGAGCGGAGGGCACCCTCACTCTGCACAGTGTTCATCAGGCCTGTGGTTCCTCCACCCCAGGATGGGAACCTGCCCAGTGGGGAGTCGATGGTGCGCCAGTTCCTGCAGGGCCAGCGATTCTTCCAGGAGCAGTTTGGGAAACTCTGCACGGAGGTATGCACTCCTTCTCGCTGCAGCTCTTTGCATTCTTGCTCCATGTGGGCAGAGTGCTCTGTGCTTTCCTTTCTAGAGCTGGTATTCCCAGGGTCTCTGCTTCATTTCTGCGGGGTGAATTCCCTTGGGAAAGTCCAGCCAGCCTGGCCTCCTGGAGCCCAAGATAACCCTGAGTGGGGTACCCTCCAGCTCCTCAGTGTCCAGTTCATCTAGGACCCAATACCCAGCAGTGTGTCCATGAGGTGCTGGGTCCCTGTGCTGGGCACGAGGATCCGGGTGATACTTGGCTCCTTTTTACTGTTGCTCAAAGCCGGGAGTGGGGGAGGGGAGTGTCATGCTAATGTATGTATCCCTGCCTGCGTACACAGCCTGAGAAAGCTCTGGGCATGGGACTGTCTGTGTTTCTCTCCCTGCTCCCAGTTCTGGCTGCCAGACACCTTTGGATACTCTGCCCAGCTGCCCCAGTTGATGCGCGGCTGTGGAATATGGCGGTTCCTCACTCAGAAACTCAGCTGGAGCCTGGTGAACACCTTTCCAGTAAGTGGCTATGCTGGCATGGGAATGGGCATGGGTCTAGTAGGCTCTGCTCTGGTTCTTCCTGCAGGCTGAACAGCTCCTTCAGCCCCCTAGGTAGAGCTGGGGACAGGCCTAGTTCATGGCTTTAGTGAAGTCACACTTTGCTGATCCCAGCACACTCAGCTGGTTCTTGGGTCTTTGGAGGATGGTGGGAAGTGGCCCAGAGACCGTATCTCAGTTTCTGGCCTGTCTGTATGTGCTTCCTTCAGGCTTCCTGTTGCATACTCCAAAGCCAACCTCTGAAGGGAGATGTGATTTGAGCACAGGCCTGGCAGACAAAAAGTCCTCTGGTTGTCACCCTCTGATTCCATCCTGTAGCAGCTCCTAAGGTGCCAGCCCAGTTGATCTTTGAGGGTCCTTGCACTACCCAATGTATGTGGCAGGGTGGGGAGCAGCGCAGCACACAAGAGAAGCAGTAGGGGCTGCAGGAGCAGTGGTAGGGGTATCACTGATGTAATCTGCTCCCATCTGCTGATTCCTTTGTTGGTTCCACCTTTGGTATTTGGTTTATATGCAGTCCTGTGTAGAACCGGGAATGTGTGGAGCACAACTGGCTGTTAGACCATTAGTCAATGGCACAAGATACCTGTCAGGTTAGGAGTGCATGTGTATCCATGGGCTGTGCAATGGCCAGTCTGTTATAGTGTGCAGGTGTGCATGTGAGTGCAGGATCCCCCTGTGCATTGGGGCAAGTGTATGTTTATGTTCATGTGAGATCCCCCATGCACTGGTGTGTTTGTATGTGTGTATTGGTGAGCAGGACAGAATCAGGAGTCTTGAAGCCCAGGACAAGGCGATCTTGGCTATGGATGACCAGGTGTTGAACAGCTTCGAAAAATGAATGGTGGGCAGCCAGGTGTCTCCTTGTAGTATTACTGCACTCTGTTCAGCCCAGCAGGGCTCCCCCTGGAGCCTCCAGGAGACACCACAGCTTCAATAGGTTGATGCCTTGCTCTCTTCTAGCACCACACCTTTTTCTGGGAAGGCATTGATGGCTCCAGTGTTCTGGCCCATTTCCCACCTGGCGACTCATATGGAATGCAAGGCTTCGTGGAAGAGGTGAGTGAAGCAAGCTCTCAACCAGGTGGGCTCACCCCTGCCTCTCTGCCCCAGCACATCCAGCAAGCAGAGAAATGCCAGCCACCCTGCACCTGAGCTGCAGGAGGGAGTCCTGCTTGGAGAGGTTGTAACTCTGAAGAACAGAGCCATAGCCATAGCCATCTGACTGTGTGTCTGTGATTTGGGCTGTGATAATCAGCTACATTCTAGAGAGAAATATAGAGTGGAGGGTTGATGGGTCACTGAGGGATGGGTCCAGGGCCATCCCTAGGGGGTGCGAATCAGGGCAACTGCCCCAGGCCCCACGCTTTGCGGGGCCCTGTGGAGCTGGGCGGAGCAGCAGTGGTGTGGAGCTGGGCAGGGTGGCGGCTCCGCGTCCAGCTGCTCACTACCCCCCACCCCTGCCGCCGGTGGTGGCAGCTTCTTTGGGTCCGGGGCCTGTGGGATCTGAGCGGGGGCGGAGACCCACATGGGCTGATTTGCCCCGGGGCCCTGCACCCTGCTCAGGTCTCATTTGAATGGGCTGTTGCATTTCCAGCTCCCCCTGCTGGATATAACCTGGTAGCCAGGCCTGAAAAGTGAACAACCATGGTGGGGAGCACTCAGCGACATGTCTGATGGTAATGTCTGCAGAGGCTTCCTTGGTCTCATGGTGCATGATGGCCCTGAGAGCCTGTGACATGTGTGTGTACAATCCCTTCCAGATGCTGAAGACTGTGAATAACAACAAAGACAAAGGCTGTGTGAACCACAGTGTTGCTCTCTTTGGCTTTGGAGATGGAGGAGGTGGCCCAACCCAGAAGATGCTGGACAGGATGAAGAGAATGAAGGACATTGATGGGCTGCCCAGGTGAGAGGAAAGTTCCCTACCCTGTTCAGGCTCAGTGGAATACACAGCTGGCTCTCAAGGATGCATCTGCTAACTCCTTTTGTTTTCACATGCTGAAAAATTGGGAGGGGTCTGCTGATGTTTCACAGCTGCTCACAATCTGCCTTCTTGTATCTCTTATCCAAAGGGTTCAGATGTCTACACCTGACCAGTTTTTTTCTGTCTTGGAGAGAGATGGGTCACAGCTGTACACCTGGATAGGAGAGCTGTTTCTGGAGCTGCATAATGGCACATACACTACCCAGGCTCAGGTAACCCCAGGGGTCATGGTAGGCAGACAAGGTTCTTTGGGTAAATCTGATATCTTTTATTAGACCAACTGAATAGTTGGAAACATTCTTCTTAGCAAGCTTTGGGTTTAAAAACCCTTCATCAGGCTGAGGAAGCACCTGCAGTTGGTGTGTGCTCTTCCTGGATGGAATGAATAGTAAATGGAATTCCATCCAGGAAGAGCACACACCAACTGCAGGTGCTTCCTCAGCCTGACGAAGGGTTTTGAAATCCCAAAGCTTGCTAAGAAGAATTTTTCCAACTGTTTAGTTGGTCTAAAGAAGATATCAGACTTACCCAAAGAACCTTGCTTGCCTACGTCCTTAGACCAACACGGCTACAACCTACGCCTCTGTTAGACAGTAGGGAACACTTGCACCCCACGTTCAGACACACCCAGCAGCAGACCCTTGTGTCATGTCTACAATGAATTCAGGTGTAGGCACACCTTATTTCATTTCCTAGGTCTAATGCACTGGCACAAAGTTGGTGAGTTTGGCTTTTCAGTGCTATTGGGGAATGGTGAAAGCCCAAAGAAAAACCAGTTGTTTTGTGGGGTCAGGGTTTTCTTTGTTTTCAGACCTTCTATCTCAGGTACAAGCACTTTGACAGGATACATTTAAACATGTTCTGTGGAACTCTTCAAAAGAGCTCTGCTCTCCTGGCTTGGAACACAAGTTGGAGCTGCTCATTGGAGATCAGGATGATGCCCCTGCACAGGGGAGTTGTCCTGTATTCAGAGAGTTTTCTCACCCTTCTGTTTTCTACAGCATGCAGGAGTACTTTTAATCCCTTCCCCTAAGAGCTTCCTAGCTCCTCAGTTACATACTGAAAATAATTAGGTTTGTTGTGCTTGTTTATTGTTGATAACGCAAGTGTGAATCACTGCATTTTGGGAAGAACCATCTTCTAGAACAGAGCTCATGCCTAAGTGGCAGCAGTCTTTGCTGCTGTAGTGGGAGGGGGTTGTGTGGAGAAGGTGCTCCCAGGCAAAAGATTGTCTTATTGTCAACTGATATTAGTTACCTATGTTCCCACATGTAGTTTAGATGCCTGCACCTGCTTCTGAGGAATGATCATTCTAAAACCCATTTTATTTTTGCTTTGGGATCAGATAAAGAAAGGCAATCGGGAATGTGAGCGGATACTGCATGATGTTGAAGTCCTGAGCAGTTTGGCCCTGGCACAGAAAAGTGCTTTCCCATATCCTGCCACCAAACTGCAGCATCTCTGGAGGTAAACTAGTTTATCTGAGTGCCATCACTAACTGGGTCAAGTTGCCCCAAGAATCACACCCATTTATAATACCTGATTGATCAAACACTTTGACACTATGGTTTAGACACGGATGATCCTGCCTTGACCAAAGCGTTGGACTGGATGACCTCCTGGCATCTCTTCTAGCCATATTGTTATCTTTTTATGATACTAAGAATTTATCCCAGGGAAAAGTAAACTTGTCTCAGTGATTTCCCAGCCCTGTGCCTTCTGCTCTCCCATACATTGGGAATCCTTTCAGAAGACCAGAGAATGCTTGAATGAACTCATTGCTTGGAGATCTCTTGGCCTGGGAGCCTACGACACAATTCCTTGTTTCCTATAACCATTGATCATGGCCCAGCATCAGTCATATTTTGGATGATGGAGGTGAAACCCAATACCCAAAAACAGGTGTGAGATCTTCCTAGCTAGATGGTATTTCCTCTCATCAGTCTGTAGGGTGTGGCAAGACTCATCCTTCAGAAGGAGGTTGTTGTAGTTCATGCAGAGTGAATTTAATTCCGAGCTCCTGTTCCTTGGGGTTTAGGCTTCTGCTCCTGAATCAGTTCCATGATGTGTTGCCAGGCACCTGTATCCAGCTGGTAGCAGAGGATGCCATGAGATACTACGAAGGTGAGTGGAGAACACTGGGTTAGGGCCCAAGCAGGTTGTAAGACATTCTGCCGGGGGGGGGCTTCAGAGGTTTTGTACCTGCTTTTTGGTCCATTTGTAAACATTTGCCTGTGGTGCAGCTTCTTTGGAGCTCATGGGGCATTCATAACTCCATTAGGAAGACATGCTGTAGGCATTGGTAATAACTAACTCCCCTGTTTTCCTGCATTGAGTGTCCTGCTTCCTGTAGCAGCAGGTTGTATGAATAACATGGCCAATGGCTGGGTGAACACTGAATGTCATTCCTTGGCTGCTTTATGTGTCTGAAGGACCTAGCAAGCTTTTTCTTGCTTTACAAACCCTAACAATCTGCTCTTCACTCAAGTGGCTTTTCTTCACCCAGAAATCCGTGGTATGGGTACTCTCCTCCTGAAGGAAGCTGTGCAGTCCTTGTTTGGAAAACTTTTGCCAGCTGGCTCAGAAGCAGCCGAAAGCACTTTAATCCTGAACACATTGCCTTGGGAACGGACAGAAGTTATCTCCAGGGCCACACCAACCGGAGCAGACACCTTAGGTACTGCTGCACTGCCTACCTAAAAACTTCTAGGTCATCCTTCATGGAGCAGTGATTCACACTACACCTCTTCATGGATAGCAGAGGAGGGGAGGTGGGTCTGGAAAAGTAGACCAATACAGCTATGAAAGATGCATATCTCAGCAGGATATACAGCTGTCACTCCTGAGGCACCTGTGACAGCAGTGCATGTGTCAGCCTTCAGGGCTTCAAGGTTATGCATGACCAGGATTTCCCTTGATTTATAGAAAGAGATTCCATTTCTCTCAGCACCACATGGAAGCTATCTTCACACAGGGAGGGGGAAAGGATCCTATAGATCCTGCATTCAGAGTAGTGGTTGGGTGGAGGTATTTAGTGTAGAAGGGGGCAATGAGAGAGAAGGCTCACATGGAGCCAGAGAGGGTATCTCCACTGAAGGGAAACTGAGTGAACTTCTTTGCCTCTATTTCTTTTAGCTCTTGTGAAGGTCTGTAGCATGGGCTATTCTGTGGTGAAGGACTCATTAACACCACCTCACCCTGTAAGGGTGGTTAAACAGGTGAGCTGCCCTGTGGGGTCCAACCTAGGGGGAGTTCCCTTCTGGATTAGGCCCTCTGACCGCCTCTGCCCCTGTGGCTTGTGTGGAGTGTGTGCTGTGCTGTCTTCTGATGTCTTTCCTTATTCACCAGTTGGATGGGTCCATTACCATGGAGAATGGGGTTATTGCAGCTCATCTGGACTCAATGGGACATGTGACATCGCTTCGTTTAGTGAGCTCTGGGAGGTGCGTTATATTTTTCTTCACACCAGTAGACTGTGGGTTTCCTGTCACTCGGATGACCTCCAGAGGGTCCATCCATGCTGGACAGATTGTGCGATGAAGCCTGGTAGGGAGTCACTAGAAGCTTCCCCTTCATCCCTGAGCTTCATTTTACCTCAGGCCTCCTCTGGGACAGGAGTTCAGCCCCTCAGAGGAAAGTCTGGGTCACTTATCTCACCAAGTCTACTCCTAGAGAACCTCCCCTGTGAACTCCTAGCTCAGTGGCTTTGAACCTTCTTAGGCTGAAGGCACCCCTAAGAAATGCCAGCTATCAGTTGTCACTTACTTTTTGACTACAGAAAAATAAGAGTCTTCTGTTGCAAAGGACTCAGGAAGACTATTGCAGGTCAGAATGTTTTTGATGCTGTGGCTTTCTAATTGAAATCTCCAGCTTTATCTCATGAATCTTTTTTGCACTCTTAATAGTGCTAACATTGTGTTGCACCTTGTAGCATCCTTGATAGGATCTCACCTTTGTTGAGAGTCACTGCCCTAGCTGTACATACCTGTTGTAAGGTATGTACAGCTGATGTTGGAGTCTCATTTCAGGACTGCTTTATCTTTCACAATTTTTTGTTCAGTTACTGCTCATCTGCTGCTTTGTTTTAGGGAGTCAGTCCCTGAGGGTTCCTGTGCTAACCAGTTTGTGATATTTGATGACATTCCCTTGTACTGGGATGCCTGGGATGTGATGGATTATCATCTAGAAACCAGGTAGGTGAGTGGTGCCTTGTGAGCATAGACACTTCTTTAGGACTTGGCAAGGATCTTTGCCTCTTGGGGTTGTAGCAAGGAGCCAGTTTCCCAGAGGGAGAACAGAACTGTCGCAGTGGGAAGCCATGTTCTTGTTCTTTCCAGGCTTCTGCGTAGTGTGCATCACTGTACCTTGGAGTGTTTCTGTGCGTATTTCTGGTGAGAGCACTACAATCTGCAGGTGTCTGTGCTCTCCCCTTGTCTTGCGTCTTGCAGGAGCCTTTCATCAGCCCTGGAGATCACAAAGTCATCACCCTGGGCTCTCAGCTTTGTGTGTTAAAAACTTTTAGGAAGCCAGTCAAGACCCTTGTGAAGCCGCTGGAAATTACCTTGGCAGGGGGCCTGCGAGGAAGTGTCAGATTCTCTCTGCAGATCAGCGAGAAGAGCATCATCACCCAAGAGGTCATCCTGGACTCCATGTGCCCTTATCTCCGATTCCTGACCCAGGTTTGGAAACGCCTGTGGAAGCCGCATCCTTGTGACACTGTCTGTGGTGGTGGGAGGAGAGAGAACCCTGGCATTCAGTAATACTATTTTTGTACACGTAGCTTCATGGGGCAAACCTTACCCCTTGTATTGTGCTCTCAAGCAAGCAGGAAGGCTGTGGAGTCTGCAGAACCCAAGTGCAGTTGCACCATGCCATAAACATCACTAAACAAATGGAGATGTGCCTGGAGGTGGTAAAAGTCACAGATGATCATGGCCAGGACCTCCTAGACCACCCAACAGACTGCCCCTGCCTGGCAGCAGCCAAGATAGTAAACTTCTGTAATATACAGTATTATCACCACTGCTGCCCCACCTGGGTGCCCATTCAGCTTCCGTGTGCATTTACTCAGAGCATTAGGGTTGCAGTGGGATGGATTCTGATGTAGCCAGATTTTGCCCCAGGCAGAGCACAGCAGGGTACAGCTAGCATCTCCTGCCTGCCCTGAGCCTGCTTTCTGCTATTGCCTTGACTTTAGGTGGAGTGGAATGAGGCTCACAAGTTCTTGAAAGTGGAATTCCCTGTGCAGGCTCGGAGCATGAATGCCACCTACGAGATCCAGTTTGGCCACCTGCAGAGGCCAACACACTGGAATACGTCTTGGGACTGGGCCCGATTCGAGGTGAGAGAGGAGCAGCCCAGCTCCAAACTCCGGCCTGTAGATTAGAATAGCCCTGGTAGCTCTTTGCTCACCCATCCCTTCCCTCCACACTGCGCAGGCACTCAGAGAAGTCCTCCATCTGTTTGGAGCCCTGGCTTGCTTCAGGGGGTGTCACTTCTCCTTAAGGGATATCTGCCTGGAGCAGGTTCCCCTCATCTCGGGGGAGGCAGTTCTTTGTTAGGCAGGGTCCCTTAGTTCAGTGTTTTTCAACCCAGGGGTGGTGACCCAGAAGTGGGTCGCAAGAATATATGAAAGGGTCACGAACAAACTTTAAAAATGGATTCTCCTTTAAAGGAGAAAATTGTGGGAAACTGGCTTTTCCTTTGCAGGCTGGCAGAGTACCAACCTGTGAGGGCTACTTAGGGTCCCCCTGCCCCACACACCCACTCCCTGCCTCACACACTGGGGTCTGGGGGCAGCGGGTCAAGAGTGAGGGGCACTGAGTCGGGACTGGCTATCGATGTTTACAAATGGGTCCTGGTACAAAGAAGGTTGAGAACCACTGCCTTAGTTGACTGCAGCAGGGTTTGAAGGCACCCACACCAGCATAGGTGACGTGTAGGGGGGCATGGGGGGGACATATCCCCCCACCCCGAGATTGACCGCCGCCAAAGGTGCCACTGGTTTTTGCGGGCAGGTGCCGCCTTCACCTGCCCCCCCGCCACTGCCAAAGCAGCCGGTGGCAGCTGCAGGCAGTCCCTGCTTGCCCTCCTGCCACTGACACCACCAATGGCAGCTGCAGGTGGTCCTCGCTTGCCACTCGCCAATGATGACACTGCCAGCAGCGGGTGTGGGTGGTCTCTGCTCACTGACACATGCTGGGGGCTGGGGGCGGTCCCCGCTCGCCGCCATGGTGCCCCCCCAGTCTCAGGAGGCACCAGTTTTTCATGCACACCAGGTTGTGGCTGTGGCTGGTATGTTGATAGGAGAGCGCCTTCCCTTGGGCTGTTTTGGAACAGCCTCAGAGACACTGAGCTTTCCTGCAACTGCTAACAACTGCCTGCCCTCTGGGGCTGCAGTTCCCTGCTGGAGGGGAAGCTGCTGGGTCTTTCACGGCCAGTTCAAGCTGTGCAAGAAGCAGTTGCAGCCCCAGCTGGGCTGCAGCTGCCAGGGAGTTTGGTGAGAGAGGATGAGAGCTTTGTCCTTCATGGGGACTGGATTGACAGCCACAGGCCCCCATTGCCAGATCCTGGCTCTTCACAGTGTCTGGGATCCATTTGTCTCCACAGATCTCTGCACTCACCCACTCCCAGTCCTTGCATCATTCATCATAGTTTCTCTAGCACCTGCCTTGCTGCACAGGTCTGAAAGGGCCATCCTGAACACCAGCCCCCTAATGCCTGACTGCTCATTCTACCCTCTCCCCGCCGCCACAGGTGTGGAGCCACAAGTGGATGGATCTGTCAGAGCATGGCTTCGGGGTAGCACTGCTGAATGACAGCAAATATGGTGCCTCAGTGCACGGGAACACCATGAGCCTCTCACTGTGAGTGGGGGAGAAGGGCGGGGGCTTTGCCTGGGCCTAGAGGCTACAGCTGCCTCCCACCTGTCCTGCTGGTTTAATTTGGAAGGCGGGAGGACTGAGATGAGGGTTAACCCTTTCCTGCATCCCTGCAGCAGGCTTGAGTACCTGATGCTGCTTTAGGGGAGGTGGCACAAGATGGCTGCCTGTCACCAAATGGGCAAGGGCCTGGCTCATGGGTTCTTTCTTCTCCTTTGGTACTTTGCCCCTCAGGCTCAGTTGGCATTTGATCTCAAGGCACAATAGGGCCTGAGCCCAAGCCCCTTCCTGTTTCTTAGCAGAGGGAGTTAGCTGTCTTGTAGGTGGAAATCCTCCCTTAATGAGTTATTGTTACAGAGCCTGGCACTGTGTTGAGAGTTCAAGGAGCCTTTGTCATTGGGGAGGTGGGGGACCTGAGCATGAGGTGAGGAATGTGTGCGCTATTTTGTAGGAGAGCCAGAGGGAGGGGAAGGGAGGGGGGGCTTGTATTTATCTGCTGCCACTTAGAGAATCCATGGCTATAATCCCCTTCATTCTCAGCCTGAGAGCACCTAAGTCCCCTGACACCACTGCAGATATGGGACACCATCAGTTCACTTATGCTGTGATGCCTCACCTGGGTGAGTTTTGGAGGGTGAACAGCTTGATTCTGTTCCTCACTCCCACTCAGGGAGTCTGCTCACTCCCTTAGGGTGGTGATGAGGAAAAGGTTCCCCTCTCTGTGTGGGGCAGAGGGATGCTGGGTGTGGAGGAAGTTCCCTTCCCCCTAGCATGGAAGGTACTGGCACTGTCTGCTCACTGGAGGGTGGCTCTTTTCTCTGTGTAGGCTCCTTCCAGGAGGCTGGTGTGATCCGTTACGCCTACTGCTTGAACTTCCCTCTCCACGCAATGCCGGCTGTCTCTGTGCAATGTCCAGCCTGGAGCGCCTTCTGTGTGTCTTCCCCAGCTGTCGTGCTAGAAACCATCAAGCAGGCAAGTGCACCAAGGAGCGAGGCAAGGAGAGGACAGCCAGGCTCTCTAAGATGAATGTGACTACAGAGCTGTGCCAGCTCTTGTGCTGGGGTCAGGCCCATGGAGAGCACTTGGGACTGACCCAGTGATGCTACTCTCAGTGTGACTCCATCCTATTTGTCCACACTTTAATCTGCTCGAATGACTCTTCTCCATTCCTCCTTTTGGAGCTGAGCCACTGCCCCCTTTTATTTCTTATTCATTGGATGATATGGAAGAAGAGCACTGCAAATGGGACGCTTCAGTTCCACTGAGAATAGTCTGGGCTTGACCCCCTGTGCAGCCATCTTACTGATCTGCATGCTCTTTGTCCAGGCTGGTTCTTCCTGGTGGCATAATATCTCCCTTTTGTGGTTGCCCAGGGCACCAGCTTCAAAAAAAGGGCCGGAGAGAAGCTTTGGTGATGCCTGACCTGTGGATGAGGCTCAGGGAATTATTTTGGGAAGCTGGAGGGATGCAAGTTTCACTCTCCGACACTTTTTAGGCCTGATTTCAGAGCTGCGCAGCACCCATCTTTCTTTCCCAGTTCACTGTGGGACAAAGGGGCTGCTGCTTTTCTGGAAATCAGACCCCAGTGGCATCCTCATGTGAACACGAGGAGCCCAGGCAGGACAAGTGAAAATACTGCTTTCGTTCTTGATGAGTAAGAACTTGAGGCATCCCTGCAGGGAGGAGCAGAAATCAGCCTCTGCTCCAAATAAAGTACCTCAGCCAGGTTTTGTGCATGACCTCCCTGCCCTCAGGTGGATGGCCTGTGGGTAAGCAGGTGTGGTCCCTCCAGCTCCTCTCATTTAAATGGTGAGGCAAAGCTGCGGGGGCTTATTTGATGCCCTGATAGAAGGCACAGGGCTGCCTGCCTGTCACAACTCTTGAGGAGACCTTTCCTCTCTGTCCTTTCAGGCTGAGGACAGGCCAGGTGTCCTGGTGGCCCGACTGTATGAGTCTCACGGCAGCACTGTAGTCACCTGGCTCCAGACCTGCTTTCCTGTGAAGGAAGCAATCATGTAAGTAAGAAGGAGGTGGAGGTCAAGGAAATACAGGGCCAGATTCCCAAAGGTACCTATGCCCGTAACTGGCCATTGAAATCAGTAGGCGATGTGTAAGCCTGAATACCTTTGTGAGTCTGGGCTTTCTTCCTTCTCTTCCTCTCCCAGATGTGACCTCCTAGAACGGGCAGACCCAACCAGCCACCTGCCGCTGGAGGAGCTTGGTGTGAAGCTTTCCTTTACGCCATTCCAAGTGATCTCCGTGCTCTTGGTCTTCGGGTAGTGAGCTACACTAGTATCCTATCCCTGAGCCAATGCCACAGGCAGCCGTCATCTGGTAATTTCAGCAGCTCAGCTAATGGGCGCATGGACATCCCAAAGCACAGCTGCACAGTGGGCATAGCACAGAGAACCCCTTTTCCCAGAACATCATAGTAGGACACTACCATCTTGGTAGGACATGGCTGCCAAGTGTCAGTATCTTCTCAGGGGGGAGTTTCATAGTGATAGACAAAGGAGAGATCTGGTTTGGGTGGGGAGACAATGACAAGCCTGGTGCTGGGGTGGTTGATATCCTCAGGGACCAGCCTCAGCACAGAATCCTGGTGCGTGTGAGGGAGCGTCTCTAGCGTTCTCTCCCCTAAGGATGTCCCCTCTGTTCCTTTCACTCCCCCAAACCCAGCTGGTCCTTTGCTCCCTCCAGGGCACTTGCATTGCAGTGCTTTCCCTGGTGATGACAAAGCACCTTCTCTTTCTGTAAAGCTGCCCAGCCAAGAGCCTGGAAAGAAACAGCATTAAAGATGGACGACGTTGCTGTGTTTGTTTACCTTTGACGTCTTGCACTTGCAGTGGAGGACCCCCCCTCCCCCCCAGCCTTCAGAGCATGAGGCAGACAGCAAGTGCCCACCTGCTCTCAGGTGAACTTCCTCCACAGCTTGATAACCACTTTATAAAGGTGGGCACTAGTGTCATCCCTATGGTAGAGGTGGGAGCTGAGGCACCAGGAGGTCAACTGATATACCCAAGTCCTCCAGTGGCCAAGCCAGGGAGGGAACCCAGGTCTCCTAATTCCCAGTCTAGTGCTCATTAGGCACCACTGCAGACACCACCAGAAGGAGCCATGGGCTGTCGCTGGCAAATCATGCCAGGGAAAGGAGTCCAGGACCAGAGCCAGGCCTGTTGTGGCCATAGCATGGGATGCCTATCTCTGGGACAAGCCCTGCAGCTGCAATATGGACCTATTTCTGTAAGAGCACTGCTCTGGGGAGAGGCCATTACCTGTTCCCATGGAACAAAGGAGACATCGTATCCCTTGCTGGGCTGAGGTGCTCTTCCCAGCCATGTTTTCTACAGTAACTTACTTGTTTCCTGTGGTGAACGGCTTGCCCATGGCCAGGGCACGTAGAGCCTGGGAGGCTGCTAATGACAGCATGTGGAAGCAGACATGGGAGGTTCCCTACAGCCTGTCACTTCTATTGCCACAGGCTCTTCCTGCAGTTCCTGGCCCTTGGCTGGCAGAGGCTGCAAGGGGCCAGCAAGATACATGCCCAGGAGAAGGTACCAGTAATTTCCAGATAGCACAAAGCCTTCTTCACTCTGTTCATCCCCAGAAATACCTCCCCTTCTCTACACTCTGTTCAACCACAGGGCTCAGCTGTGTGTACAGCCAATGCCCAGCTGTGGTCCCGAGTGTCCTTCCTCTGTGGAAAGCTGGCACATCTGGAGAACCATAATACCAGCAGACTGTCTACAGCTTGGCCCAAAGCCTCACTTGTTAACACTATCCCCTTGAACCACTATACTAGAATTTCCCACAGCCACAGAAAAGCAGCCACACAGGGATGGTTTTCTGTATAAAGGTTTTATTACTGCTTTCACAGTCAAATAGTTAAAAGCACTGACAGTTGTGTTAGAGAACTCCCATGTGCAAGGGCGAACAGGCTGGTAGGCAGATGCTGAACCTTCTACAGATTATGGGCAGCCACAGTCTGGGGGGAAGGGGTGGTTCATGCCCTTGATTTTTAAAGGTATTCTGGGGGTCTAATGCCTGTTGAAATCAGTGGGCATGAGGCACTTCTGTAACCTGGCCCTATATGTCTACATGTAGATCTGGTAGCAACCAGGCTTGAATGGGCCACAAAGTCTGTCTACCCCAAGAAGGGATTACTGCAGCACTGCCACAGCTGGTAATGCCCATGTGTGAGAGGATCCAGCCCCTCTGCTTCAACCAGGCGCTTTCCAGAAAGGGCAGGCTCTTGCCACCTTCTTCTGAGTTAAAATGCTCTAGGTCTAAAAACCTCAGAGCCCCTAGCGGAGCTGTGGGGGGCTGGAGATACAGCAGGGGAATTTTAAGTCAGCAAGTGCCTGAGTCCTGCTAGCTCAGGACAAATGCAATTCACCATCCCTTTCCTGGCAGCATGCAAGAGCATGGAGGCTGTCAGGCCCAGCTGAGAGCAAGAAGCACAGGCCCCCAGCAGGGGATGCCAACCTGGGGCTGGCACTGCTCAGCCCACCCACAGGAGGCTGGGGAAAGCTCAGCCTTCCCCACTCAGCACCCAGCCCACAGTGGCGCCAGCTCCCAACCTGCAGGTGCAAACAGGACCCTCTGCACCTCCAAAGGGGCTGGATACAAAATCAAGTTGATAAAATGGCTTTGTCCTGAAACCACTGAGCAGCATCTAAAAAAGCTAAAATCCTGTAAGCAAGCAGGGAGGACAAACCAACAGCTCATTTCATGGAGCAAGGGGCTCATGCCAGCAGCTCAGAGCTCCGGTGGTGGGCTGCCCCTGAAAAGGGTGCACTACAGCAGGTGCAGCCATTCAGATCACAGCTATCCAGCAGCTGTCCCAGCATGACCTTTTGCTCAGGGTGCTCAGCGGCAGCAGGCAAGCAAGTCCCCATGCCAGTTACTACAAGCTGGAGAGGGGAATAACAGTGGTGACAGGCCCGTCAGTCCTTGCTTGCCTCTTTCTGGAGCCACCAGCAGCCACTTCTGAAAGACAAGGGTGGGAAAGCCAGGCAGTGAAGGGGCAGGGTTGGTAACAAGGACAGGAAGGTACCTCTTGGGCCAAGGCACCCAACCCCTCATGGTGCTTGTTAACTGAAGGACTCCCCCAAATCACACCCTTAAACATTTGTTTTCCTCCTAAAGCCACTGAGCTATCAAGACCTGGCCAGGTCCCTCCTACAACACTCAGCTCCTCAGCTGAGGCTGGCTAACTCTTCTTGCTCCAGTCACACCTTGCCTCTTCCCGGCCAGTGATTTTACAGTAAAGTAGCCACATTCTGGTGCTTGGACTGTCTACACAGCTGAAACAGGGTCATGAGCTCGTGTAAGAGAGATCTCCCACCTCTCCCCACCCTGGGGCTCTCTAGGGGGATCCCTGCCTAGGGTCGACCAGAAGGCTACTTGGTGCTGTATATCCCTTCCACACACACACTTAAGCTGGTCAGGGACTGAGCACGGAGACTGAAGCACAGAGCCCTGCTGGACCAAGATAACGGATGGAGCTTCTCGCTTCTCTTACCAGGAGGTAGGTAGAGAACACCAGCTCTTGCCCCACACCTCTCCCCCAAGTTACCCCTAGAGGCAGAGCAGGAACCTAACCTGTGCTCTTGTAAGCAGCTGCCCGCCTCCTGCTCCTTGTCTTCCCCTCAGCTGGAGCCTTGGTTTCAGGGGAATCTTGGCAGGCTGAGCCTTTCCGCCTTGCCCTGGCATGTCGCTTCTTTGGTCCATTTGCTGGGCTGTTCTCAGCTCTCTGGATGAGCTCCTTCTTCCTGCCATGTTTCTTAGTTCCCTGAGGCTCCTCATGGCTGCTGCTGCCTTTGGAACTCCTCTTGGATGGTGGCTTTGTCTCCTGGGCAGATGATTGAAACATGCACTCACTTAGAGACAAGACTTAAGCTTTATCTGTATGTTTGAGTGTTTCAATAGGAAGCCTGGAGGCCACAGAAGTGAGCATGACGGCGAGTGGAGGCAGTGCTGCCAGGGTACTAGGGCAGACCAAATACACAGCCTTAGGGATCTACCCGAGGGAATTTGTTTCACTCATGACCACAGTCATGTGTCGCCACAGATCTTGTAGGCAAAGCAGGTCCCAGCCTCCACTGTAGGGCAAACTTTAGAACTTAATCAGCCAAACTGAGACTTAAACACCCCAGAGGTTTCTGGCTAGAACACCTTGCTCCTCTACTCAGGGCCAGGCCATCTCTCACATTTGGGATCAGGAGGGCATTTTACCCCATGGTCAGATTAGCAAGAACCATGGGGATAGGACACTGACAGCCCTCGTCCCCCTGCCTGATCTGTGATGAGTTAAAAGAGTATTTTGTCATGTTTTGAGTATTATGCCTACAGTTGCGTGCAACAGTTGTTCCTGAAATTTTAAGAAGAACTGTCGAGGACAGTTTAGACAGGAACGATCCTGCCTTGAGCAGGGAGCTGAACTAAAAGACCTGAGGGCCCTTCTAGCCCCACCTTTTTATCATTCTAACTGGGGGCAGCAAGTTTTCCAATTTGGCTTCACTTCTCTAATGGTCTCCAGCCCAGGAATGGGTCTTACCAGCTGCTCCCATCAATGCAACTCAGCCTGGCAGCAAGTGCCAAGTAAGCATCTGGTGATGTACAAGGCAGCAATAGAGAACCTCTGCTCTCATCACTGGCACACAGCAGTCTGCAAGCTCCAGAGTGCAGAAGTCCACAGATGGAATGTAAAATGGAGACTCTGGGACTGCCTGGGCAGCAAACACCTCTGGGAGTTGGGAAGGCAGCTGTAGATACTGAGAGATTGAGAAACTTATGGCAGAGGTCTTGGGTACCTTTGAACTTGGAGCATCCGAGTCCGCTTTCCCCCGAGAGTGTTTCTTGCGGGACTTCTTTCCTGCATGAAAGAAGGGTAAGAACACAGGAGATGAGAGAGGTTTTTCAGAGGCTGAATCCCTGGGGACCAGCCAGGGGGAAGAGCTCTTCCACCCTGAGATGGTTCTGAGAAAGGCTGGTTTGATGGACTTTTGGCCCGGTCTACACATGAAATAAGCTAAGCAGAGTCAGATTCATTCAGGAAATATGGAAGAGGCCCTCTTTTAGTCAGGAGGTCCCAAAATCTTGTGTGCACAGGAGACATCCATGGAAGAGAACCTAAGGCAAGGCATGTTCACAGGCAAAACGCCACCTGGAACATGCATACAGGGAAGGGTAAAGGTGGCTCAAGGAACTCCCCTTCCACCCCAAGATGGATGTCAAGAGACCACATATGCACAAAACACAACCACGCCTTCCCTGGAGGTCATCCTTGAGCTGAGCCTTGAGCCCAGTTCTCCAAAAGCAAAGCAAAAGAGAAACTCAATAGCTGGCATGTCTCTGACCCTAGCAACCCCCTCTCCCTGCCGCCCATGGTGACAATAGTGCAGGCTGGAACATCTGATGCAGTTGGCCCAAAGGTCAATAGGAGTAGGACTCTGAATGCTACTGAGTACACACAGGGTTCTCAGAAGCAGCCACAGTACAGACATCTTGCTATGGTGTCTCTGCACTCAGCTGCAAGGACCTGACTTGGGTAGTGTACTGACATGCACTGCTCCACACATGACTGCCAACAATGATGTGCCCTATGGTCACCTGCCATCTCCTTTTGGACTGGCCCTTGCATCTCACTGCCCTGGTGATGACTTGTATACCGTGCTACACTGGGGCAGTGTGCTAGAGGCCAGACAAGTTCTGCTCATTCTCATCTCAATAATCCTGCAGTAGGTGAAGGCTTGCCCTGCCTCTCAGCCTAACTAGATGCTCATGAAGTATGAAGGAAGAAAGCTGCTTGCTCACCTTTTGGGGCCATTGGTCCAGGCTCTCCCTGCAAGGAAGAAATAGGGCTTATAAACAGTCTCCTAGAACCCAGACCAGCATGCAACTGGTGCCCACTCAGGTAACTGTGGCCTCAGCAGCGTGCCAGTTCTGGTACAAAGAGCACCAGCCCTGCCAGCAGTCCTGGGGCAGCAGGAGCTTACTCAGAAGTGGGTCATGGTCTGAATGCTGCCCATCATGGCTTTCATTCCTTTGGGTTCGCCACTCCCCCACTGAGGTCAGCTGGAGGGAAGTCTTAGAGGGATGAAGTTTGTCTCCTGGGCAGATATTCTACCCCCTAGTTGGGGATATCTTTGAAGCTCCAGCCCTACACAGAGACCTGGCTCCAGGCCTAGCCCACATCTCTTTGCAGGGCAGAGCAGGGGGGGAGATGATCTGCAGGCCTCCTCCCACTGCAGGGTGCAGACACCAGTCAAATTGCCCGTTGTTGTTGGCCACCAGAGGTCCTACCTGAAACCAGATGGTTCTTCCATTGCCGTCTCGCAGCGACTTCATACCAGGCACGTAGTAGCACCGCAGCCATTGCTGAAAGGCTGTAAAATCATCCGAGCTCTCTGGGTCATAGCCTTTCCCCCCTGGAGGGAAAGAAGTGGAGTGTCAGGGAGTCTTCCTGCCCCAGGAGTGGCTGGTGGACAAAGAAGACTGCCCATTGCTCTAGCAATCCCTGCTGGAGGCTACAGTCAACTCTTCCCATAATCCCCTGTCACATCCCCAGCATGGGACTGCCTGGAGATGAGTTTTCCCTTGGCATCCCTCTCCATCACACCCAGTCTAGGAGCATCCAGCTCTCTGCCCCTAGGATTTTTCAAGAGGGGGCATCTCTTTCTCCAGGCAGCTGCAGTCACTGATCGATCTCAGACACCAAGGGGTGGTTGGTGTCACTCTGGACCCAGTCTCACAGGCTTCCTCACAAAGTCTGTCGCTGCCTGCCTGCCTGCCTAACACTGGTCCAAGTGAGACACTGCACACTCCTCACAGGGAGTCTGGGGGAATACAGCACAGCCAGATGGGGAATGGAGGCAGGCAAGGCAAGGGAAGGGATGGGAAGAGCATTGTGCTGGGTTCAGGGACACACCCCAGCTGAACAACTTCCTGTGGCTGGCACTTGCATCCGGATGAGGAGGGGTATCAAACCTAAACCTGATCTCCTCTCTAGCAAAGGGGCTCTACCACAGCCCATGGCAGAAGCTGCCCTTACCAATCAATAGGATGTCCAGGCAGTGGAAGTGACCACATAGGAATGTCCCCCATGGAGCCTACAGGGTAGGTACAGGATCATCCAAAAGGGGAATGGCCCTGCTTCCCACCCAAAGGGGAGCCCCTCCCACCCCCAGGATAGTGAGATTGGCATTTTAGCTGCCCTGAGAATCTCTATATGGTGTCTCTGCCCCAGGCTCTGAGGGGCTTGGGCTACCCCAACCACACAGCTGGCTGGAGGAATGCCAGCCCAGCCAGGATCTCACTACACATCCCCTCCCCAGTGCAGGTCCCCTCTCCCTACCCCAGGAGACGCACTGTCCCAGGCTGCCTCCCCGGCCGGAGTCTCACCTAGGTGAAAGACCTCCATGGGCAATGAGTGACACAGCTCCAACAGGTCTGGGTTCTCCCGCTTCAGCTTCACTTTCTTGCTCAAGGTCAGGGCAGGGTCCTGCAGGGTTTGAGAAGAGGAGCAGCCCCTGTGCCTGGTGCCCAGCCCAGCCCCCTCTGCACGCTCAGACTCAACCTGCTCCTTGCAGAGTGCCGCACCCCCTTCTGCACTTGCTGAGCCCACTCAGACAGCAAACACCTCTCCCCCTCTAAGCTATCGGCCTTCCCCACAAGGCAACTCAACAACCAAATCCTTCCTATGGTCCTCTAACTTGCTCCTTGACACTGCCTGACATGGGCTCCTCCAACCTGCTTTCCCCTCCCTCCACTAGCTAGATGGAGCCACCTCCCCAAGGCTGGGCCAAACACTATCCCAGTGTAAGCAGGGATAACTTTGCAGGCTTCCACCCCACCTTCCACTGCAGGGCTGGATTTATCTGCAGGTTGATGACCACTCAGTGATGGGACACCCATGGCCCAGTGCCAGGTGTCTGCATGCTTAACTGCTGCTACAAAAACAGGAAGTGGGAGGAGCAGGGAGGCAGATGGCCCATGTCACACACAGATAGAATTGGGCTTGTTTTTTTTTACTTTTTAAATAGCCACTTCCCCTCCAGACACCACTCGTCACCCGATCAGAATAGGTTCAAAGCACATCAGGTCTGGAGTCTCAGCCGCTGGCCTCCTCCTGATTGCTTGGTGTTTCAGTGTGTAGTGAACTAGGATCTTCCCAGGTTAAAGTGGCCAAGATAGGAAAGCAGCTCCTGTCCAATGGCAGAATGTGTTGCCCCTCAGCAGAGGCTAGTGCACAATCATGGCAGGGAGATTTGCACTGCAGTGAGGAGCCACGGTTTGCCTGGCTAGCGATTTGCAAATACAGCTCACATGCAGGGGCCCAGATGAGCCACCCTGGTTAGTGAAAGGGAACAGATGGGGACCTGGCATTCACAGAGCAGCCTTCATGTCAATGAGCTTTGTAAAGCCACTGCACATGTGGCATAAAACACATGGGAGCAGTGAGCCCTGAATCACGGAGTGACATGCAGCCACTGAAACACAACCCGCAGCCCCTGTTTCAGCAAGGCAAGCAGGGAGCAATGCCACCTCCCAAAGCTGCCTGTTACAGGCAGGGAAACAGAAAGCAGCTGGCAGAAGGGGAGAGTTAGCCTGGGAGTGGGTGCAAATGCCACTGGGAGTGGCTGGGACCCAAAGGACCAGGAGCTGAGATGTACACCTCCCGAGGAGGGGGAAAGGCAACCCCCACCCCTAAAGCACAGCAACAGGCTCATTCAGTGAGCCAGTCACTGAGTCACCAGTGCTGTAGTGCAGGAGGTGCCTCATCCAAAGAACCACCTGGCTGTACTGGTGGGAGCCAAGGCAGCATGGCTGTGTACTGCTGGCAGGGAGAGGGCGCTAAGCATTGAGGAGAGAACCTCCACCCCGCTCCACCAACATTTTCCATGAGATATCAAGCGGGTCCTGACAGTGCAGATCCTAGTGCCATTTCCCATCCTAAAAGAGCTCAACAAGTGATTTCTCTCTAACATGGCAGCCAGTGACAATAAGAACCCAAAACCACGTGGCCCTCAGTCAAAGGCAAGGGCATTTGAAGGCAAAAGCCACGGCTCTTAGTTGGGGGAACTGTAGAGGGTCTGAGTGACACACAACTGTCCTGTCCTGTCCTGTCCTGTCCTGTCTGCAGGGCTGTGATCCCCAGCCATAATCGGGCAAGCTCTGAACTCTGACTCCCTCCAGGCCTGGGTGCTGACCTGGGACTCTGCTGTGCCTGACACCCTCCCTGCTCACCTGCTCCCGATGCTGCAGAGCTTCCAGCACAGTCCGGGCCTTCTCAAAGGGAGGGATCCTTAACCTAGAAAATCCATCTGTTAAACAAACAGGATGCACAGAGCCGTGCTAACACCTGCCACTGCAGTAGAGCCCAAGACCCTGAGCAGGTGAGTGAGGTGAGATCTTCAATGTGGTGGGTGACAGCACTGGCCTCTGGCCTCTCAAGAGTTGGATTCTAGTCCGGGCTTGGCAGGCAGACAGATTTTGGTGCCTTTATGCTGTGGCCACGTGGAATCCAACTGACTACAAAGCCCAAGGCTGGAAAACTCACTGCAGGTTAGAACTGAGGTGCCTGAGATATTTCCAGACACGAGACCAGCTGTGCTGGGAGCCAGACCTGGAGGGGAACAGGTAGAACCGAATGTGGGGCCTAGGGCTAGAATTACCATGCAAGGTATTGATAAGGGCCTTCATTTGAGCTAGTGAACCAAGTGGCCCATCAACTTCGGACCCTTTCATGGTGCAGATCTCACAGCATACAGCCAGGAATCATGAGGTCTTGCTATCAACTTATGCAGGTAATGGGGGCACCCATCTGAGTGCCTCACTGTCCTGAATGCATTTAGCACAGGCACAGAGAGGCCAAATGACTTGCCCAAGATCACGCAGGGAGTCTGTGGCGGGGGGGGCTGGACCCCCACATCTGCTTAGCATGGGGCAGCCCTCCTCTCCTGTGCCCTGCTGGCCACCGCCATCTCACCCACCTGTAAAGAATCTCAGCTCGGAGATAGTTGCCAATTCCATTGAAAAACTTCTGATTTAACAGGGCCTCACAAATGGGCTTGTCAAAGGCCTTGTCAGACAGGTTCTTCAGTACATTCTCCCTGGAATACAGCAGGATGCATTAGGCAAGCCTCGCACTGGGGGAGAAGGCAGGGGAAAGGCTTCCAACAAATGATGGGAGTCTATCTCACGTTGAATGTTAGCTTCTTCAGGATACGTCTGTAGAACCAGCAGGAAGAGGAAGTGATACTAAAGGATGGGGAGTGATGGGCCAGTGAGCACAAGTGAAATGTTGTAGCAAGCATAAATGTAGTAGAAAACAACCTGCATAGAGCAGGAGGCAGCTTTATACATCAAGAGAGTTTAAGATATTAGGTTTGATCCAATGCCAGAAGAGGCAGCAGTGACACCCACTGCTTGAAGGATGTACAAAGCACAAGGATGTCCTTCCATTTCTTTTGCAGGGCAGGGGTTGGGGACTTGTGTTTAGGAACATTAGAACTGGAAGAGGCCATCTAAGCCATCAAGTCCAGCTGCCTGCCTGCAGGCGACTCCTAAAGAGTCCTAAAAATCATCTGCTTCCAACCCTCATACACAAGGCACAAAACCAGACATACCAGAATCAGCCTACAAAACGCTGCTGATAAAAAGCAGGGGAGATGAGAGCACTTCTAGTACTGCAAACTATTCAGACTCACCTTTATAAGCAAACTGATTTACTGACACAGCAGTTACAAAGACACTGAAAAAAAAGTCCCACAGGTGTCATTATGAAATGAGAGGGAGCTTTAAAGACTCAGAAGAGCAGGTTGGGGCAATAGTAATAGAAGCCTCAGCACCAGTGTTCAGATTAAAGGACACAAGGAGGAACTAGGGCTCCTTGAAGATCCAGAGTTAAAAAGCCACCACTTATGGGAGGAGAGAAAGCATGTTCAGAGGTAGGCGCAGCAGGCAGAAAGGAGGAGATGGGCACTGGGAATGCTGCCCAAAAGAAATACAAGAGGCGTTCTGCAAACCCGTGGGGAGGAACAGCAGGGAGGAGGAACCAGCCCATTCATAAAAAAGGAAGGGGCTGAAACAGAAGAAGATTCAAAATGACAGAAACTGGAGCCTTGGTAACATCTGCCTTCAACAGGGCAGTAAGGAAATTAGCCAGCAGCACCCCCTCCAACTCACGGACTAGGGAAGGCGATGTTGTCAGGAAAAGGATGATTTAGAAATACGAAGAAAAAGAGACTGGGAGGGAGCAGGAGGAGTTGCCAAGCCTCATACAATTTAACCCTATCCTGGGAAGTGTGCTAACATGTTGTGGGGGGTAGACTTGCATGGGCAGAGGGAAAGGAAGAAGCTTTAGATACTCAGCCCTCTCCATTGCAAACCTCTCTGACCTGGGGGTTGGATGAGATGACTCTTGAGGTCCCTCCCACTCTCATGATTTTATAGCGGACTGGTAAGATTTAAAATCACTCTGTGAAACAAGATGTAGGTGCTGCATCCACTCAGTTCAATGCTCTCCAACATGCAGGTTAAATGAGCTATGGGGTAGCTTTCATTGCTTCTTAAATGCAACACACAGTGAGAATTACCAGGGAAAGCTTAACTTTAAATACTAATCTCCAATAACACCTCCAGCAAAGCCTGTCCCAGGCTGGGTGTCCCTGGGGTAGTCAAGCTAACACCTCTCCCCTGGGCAATCTCCAGCTTTTACAAGCAGACTATAGACTCCCCAGCCTCTCTCACACTGTGTGGTTCACCCCATGCTGAACGCAGAGCATCTGTCAGGTGCCCACTGTGGAATAAATGACAGTGGAGAGCCACCGCTGTCATGCTCACTCTCTCAACTGCTCTCTCTCGCACCCTTCAGATTTCTGTGCTGGACACTGGCTTACATAGGCAAATGCCACATGAGTAAAGCAGGCCTGCTCCCAACTAGATCTACAGAGGACCAAACAAACTGAGTAGTCTTAAATCCAAGAAAAAGGGTTTCCAGGCACTTTTATCTCCATGATAAAGGAGATGCTCCATGTGCTGCTACTGGCCCCCTCCAAGGACAGAAGAGTCTAGCAAAGGAGACCCAGGCCCCATATGGTGTCCCTGCCACCCCTTCCACCTTGTACTCCCAGGTACTTTCTGAAGCACAGATGAAAGGCCAGGGTGACTCTCACCTGAATTTCTCATACTCCAGCATAACGCAGGGGCCCCGGTCTGGCTGCCATGTCCCCTGCACCTCCCACCTGCCAAAGCGCCTGAAATCCACAAAGCAGAGGATGCGGCGCGGGCTCTCCCTGGTGTAGAACCGCAGGTGGGCGTGCTTGGGCAGCTCGGCCTCTGGCACCAGCTTGAAGCTGCCCGACATCCCGAAACGGAAGACGACGTCCATGGGCTGTGGGGGGCTGTCCGGGTCCTGCCCAGCTGTGCTACTTTCTTCAGCGAGGGGCAGGCTCTCCGCCTCTTTGACTGGCATCAGAGTCAGCTTCACCTCCTTGCCGCGGGGGGTGGCCGAGATCACGTATGTGTTGCTCTCGAATGGCACCTCTGGGTTCTTGCTCACCGCAGACTTCTCCACCTTCCCCGAGAAGAGCAGCCCGGCGCACACCGTGTTGACGTAGCGGCTGGCCAAGTGCAGCTCCGGACCCTCCGGCATCGTGGACACCTGCTTGAAGGAGATCGGGGCCTGGCCGTCAGGAGCTCACCCTCCTTCCTGCTCAGGATCGTACCCTACCACAGCCCGCTGCCGCCACCAGCTCCAGATCCCTCCAGGGACCCCCAGAGTCCTTCCAGCAGGCAGACACCCTTCTCCATCCCCCGGCTTCCCCAAGGGCAGGGGCGAAGTGTCAGGGACGGACAGGAGGGGCCCGCCCGGCAGCAGCAAGACCCGCGTGGGGCGACCCCGCTGCCACGCAAGCCTGGCACAGCCGGGGGAGCCACGCCGATGGCTCCGAGGTCCTGCCGCACGCATCCCGCCAGGCGAGCGGCCAC
>NW_005842355.1:534037-541703 GCF_000455745.1 Alligator sinensis
GGCTCCAGGCCCTCCGAGCTCAGGCAGGCGCCGCAGGAGCAGGGCTAGCTCGTCCCGCACAGCCCTGTCCCCAGCCGCGCACGGGGGATGAGAAGGCAGTCAACAGCAGGTGCCAGCCCTGGCTCCCCTTCCAGGCAGGGCCAGGGCCAGGGCCAGGGCCAGGGCGGCGCAGAGGTGAGCTGGCAGAGCTGCAGGGTGGGAGTAATTCATGCAGCTGTTGCCCCCCTGAAGAGAGCTGGTGCTACAGAAGTCCGACCACTCCCTCCAGTTTATTTCAGGAGGCGTCTCTTCTTCCTGGACAGCTTTCAGAGGGAGCAGAAGGGCAACAAGACAGCAATGCAAAATACTGGCCCTCTGCCAAGCCCAGCCTATCACGATTTTATTACAAAACAAGGGAGTATTACATAAAGAACTGGCTGTACAGTAAGAGGTCACCCAGAGCTGCGCATTTGCTGATCCTTTCCCCAGTACCTTGAGCTTCCTTGGACAAAGCAGAGGGCATAGTGGAGAGCAGAAAGATGAGAGCGCTTTGAAGGGAGACAGAAAGGGTAGAGATGAGCTGTGTGTTATCAGAGAGAGAAGGGGAAGCAAGAATAGACTGGAGAGGCAGTAGAGATGAGCCAACAACTGCAGGGTATGAGGGTGGTTTGTACAGCCCCTGCCTCTCACATCTCCATCAGGAGTCCCAGATGGTCATGCAGAGTCCAGGGGACAGGGAACTGGCTTAGCCAGTGTTACCTCACATGCCTCAAAAGAGACAGTAGCAGCCCTTGTCCTTGACCTGGAGTACTGAAAGCAGTTAGTTCAGACAAGTGCAAAAAAGCCTTCCCTTGCAGCTCTTCAGGAACAGAACCACTGTGAAGATCCAAGCATGGGATTTCAGAGCTTTTAAGCTCTGAACCCAGTCTCCAGCCAGCAGGCACAAGTGTAGTGTGGGTAGTATGAGGCTGCCCCTCCACAGGGAGGTAGGACTGTGGTGGCAACTCACTGGTGTTACCATAGCCTGAAGCTGGCCTCAAGGTGGAGACCACATTAGCCACTACGGAAGCAACTGATCTCTGGTGTGGATCTGGAGTATGGCTGGTGGAGGTACAAGAGGAGCTGCCATAGGAAGAGAGCTTGGCCGTGTGGGCAAAATGGAGATGATAGCTGGGTGCTAGTAGAAGAGCCATGAAGAATGTAATCAGCATCAAGAGCAACAATTTCCCGTTTCAAAAGCCTGCTAAAGGAGGAGAGAATCCAGGACCCTCCCTGTGCCCCCACCCATCTCTGCTCATGCAGTCTGGCTGAGGAGATGCAGGGGGTTCTCTCAGGCGAGTCATCATCACAAGAGGCTTTACAGGCTGCTTCAGGATCAGCTGGGTTCTTCCACACACACTCGCATTCTCCTAGCTCATCCATGGAGAGTTTTCATCAGGACTTGGGCCTGCTTCAGCTCTGAAAGCAGAAAAGCAGAGAGGCGATAGCAGTGGGGTGTCCAAGCACTCTGGAGGGACTTCTCAAAGCAAGGGAATAATTCAACGAATGTCTGCCCCAGCTACTATCACAGAACAGAAAGGAATATGCCATGCAGCAAGGAAAGCACTTCTGTGCTGCTTCAGCCACCTACTCACCTGCCAGCAGGACTTGGAACTTCTCTGCTGATACCGCCATGGCAATGGGCTCCGTCACTCCTCTGTCCCGGTCTCGCACGTTGAATTTCAGGTGCACGAGTGGCTCGTTGACCTCCTGGAGTTCGCTGGAGCTGAGCGTGTAATCCACCCTCCAGGACACAGAGTCCAGCTGATTCACTGAGAACATAGGCAAAGCCAGTTCCACAGGCTGCTCTGGCAATTCTCTGCCCAGGAAAGCCTGTCAAAAGTTGTCAGGGGGATTCTTCCACCCTAAAAAATGCAGCCTCCTCTAGTGTGGAACACAGCTATGGTCGTAGCAGCACACAGCAACACCACTGGACTTGGGAGAAAAAGATGGCAGCATCCAGCTGAAGTTTCACAGAAACTGAGGCCAGCAGAGGGTAGCTCTCCAATAAGAGTCAGATGGATGTAATGCAGCTAGCAAGCTGCTTGCTCCTGCTTTCTACCTTGTTGCAAAGCCTCCTGTGGGTCCAAGCATTTAGGAACCCAGCTCTAATCTCATTGTGGCAAAGAGAGAGAACACACAGTGCTTCCAACACCCTCCGTGCTCACTGAGAAGAAGGTGCCCCCAAGTGGATCACCAACTCCATTTCCTGCTGCACTCTGTGATCTCATCCTATAAGTTAACTGGACCAGATCATAATGGATGGGGCTGATGAGGTCTCAGCCCACAATGAGGAGGCAACATTAGGGGTCTCTGGTCCAACACTTCTATTGCTGAAAACCCAGCTACCTGTGCCAAGGAGCACGTGCTCCAGCCCTTAATAAACTGACCCTCCCTCAGAGAGCGCAAAGGAGCAGACCCTTCCCAGGGACCTCTAGAGGCTAGAGCAGTTCCTCTTGGTGTTTCACCAAAAGACTCAAAGGGGCACAGGATGTCAGCGTATCTCCCTCCTGAACAACTGCGCCAGCCCCATCACTCTTGGCAAAAAGCAGGCACACTCACATCTCAGGCTGCGTGTGCGGAGGCTTTCCTGCAGGGCACTCTGTTTCTCCTCATAGGAACGGCACAATCCCATGGCATGTTCTACAAGGAAAGGAGGAGTTGGGGGGTGGGGAAATCAAGAAGACACACATCTGCTGAAGACCAGCTCAGCCCCCACATAGCCCAGCCCCAGCTCCTTTGAGCTCCCAAGACATCCTGACTGCAAACAGCTCAGCTTCTCTGCTTGGCAGAGGGAATCCAGCAGGATGCCCATAACAGAGCAACAGGTGTTGATAAGGAACATATTAATCAGAAGGTGGCCCAGTTACTACTGCAAGGCCTCCTCACACTGGTTGATTCAGCTAACTCCATCTCCTCCTTGTTGGGGGACACCTCCTCCACCTGCAGTCATCCCAGAGGGGAATGGACTGGCTGCTCCAGCAGCACATGGGACACACCACGCAGTGGAGGGACATGGTTATCCAGCAGGTGTGGGGGTGGGTTGCACAGGGGGAACACATCCAGCTGAACTTCCCAGCCTCCTCTACTTAATACTGCATCAGGCAGTAGAGGTTCTGCTACTGATCTCCAAGCCACTGCACCCAATAGATGTCTCCCCTACCTTTGGGCAGCCCCAGCTGCTGCAGCTCGCTGGACAAAGACTCGCTGTCTACGTTGTGCTTGGCTGCACTGGAGAGGATGAAGCTGAGCACTGCGATCGTGGCCTTCACATCCCCAGACTCTGGAGGGACAAGGAGCTGTTTTTGGGACTGTTTACACTGTGAGCTCTTCCATTCTGGGAAGCAGCGCTCAGATGCTAGCAAGGATCTGCCTCACCAATGCATAATTCAACATCCATGGACGTGGCCAGTTCATTTACACCAGACTAGAGAGAATATACGAGCAGACATCTGAGCCAACAGTGAAAAGGCACACAAACAAAGTGCACTGGGCACCTTGTCCATAATTAGCACATGAACCCATAGCCACTAAGGATGTAATAGAAGCCAATAGTAAAAACGGGTAAAAAAAACAAAACAAACCGATTAGATGGAGCCCTGGTGGACAAGTCCATCAGGACATGTTGAACACAACAGCCAGGGATGGCCCCTACTGCTGGTGCATGGGGCAGGTAGGGCAGGGGTTGGATCACTAACTTATTTTTTATGCTCATCCTCTAAAGCTTCCATTACTTACCAGTACTGGACATAGGGTCCTGGGCTAGAAGGGCCTTTGGACTGACCCAGTACAGCAATTTTTATGCCACTAATATGGGTCAGATGTGGGGACCAACCCCTGGGCAAAGGGAGTGGGTGAAGGGTGGGCTCTGCTGCAGCCACAAACACGAGTGTCTAAAGAACCTTAAACAGGTTAGGACGCAAACAGACACAGAACAGGCAGGGGTAAAATATAAATAGCAAGGGTCCAAACACTGTGCTGCAATCAGGCAGGGAAGACACCACCTCACAAGGGATGAGACTGTAAACATACAGTACCCAAGGGAATGGAAGCCAGACAGAGCCAGGTACCTAATGTAACCCCAACTAGACATTTTGTATTCACTCTCCCATACCCCTTTCCTCTAAACTGCCCCAGTAATTTTGCCAGGTCCTCCAGACTGGAATGACAGATCCTCAGGTGTGTGGACAGGGCCTGACAAGTTGATTGCTCCCATGATAATCACAAGCAGGCACAGGCCAATTCCTCTCTACACAAGGAACGACCTACATAACTCCACAGCCAGGACTGTCTTTGGAGTTAGAAGCAGTACTTCATCAGACTGCTGACTGACAGCATCTTCCACCCAGGAGAAAAACAAGGATACTGAGGAGATCCTAGACACCCTGGGCTTGCTCAAGGGAGAAGACTGCACAGTTTGTTTCTAATGCCTTTGCCCCAGGCCTTCAGTGCGTCTCTCCATGATCCCGAGGGAACCACTTCAGGAAAATGCACCTGACAAACCCTGGGGGCTCAGAAAAGCCAGAGGAGAAATGTTTTTACTCAGAGGTGCCTGTGATGCAGTTTAGTTTACAGAGAGGCGATTCTGCCTTGAGCAGGAGGCTGAACTAGAAAACCTGCTGAGGGTCTCTTCCAGCTCTAAATTTTCTAGGTTCATTCTATGATGAACAAGGGGGCAGCTTAGAGGCAGCCAAAGGCCAGGTTTGCACGCAAGCAAGCTGCAGAAGCCTCTTTGCTGTAAGCACAAAGGAACAACCCCAACAGGAAAAACCCAGTTTACGAAAAGTGTTGCAAAAGTCTATTCCACAGACCCACAGCAGCTCTGGGAAAGACAGGAGTGAGGGCCACTCACCAAATTTGGCATCTGATGTCAGCTTTAAGATCTTTTCATACTGCAAGAGAAAAGCAACACTCAGCTTCAGCAGCCCCCAGGAAACCCAGCTACCAGCAGTGTTTATAACCACCTCTGGGCATTAACTGAGCAAATCCTAAACACCCTCCAAGTAAAATGAGGCAGGCAGTCCCACGTTAAGGCCAATGCTGTCACAACAGTTCTTTGATTTTGAAAGCACTGAGAGTCAGGAGTGCACATGCAAGCACAGGACTAGGAGGTCTCAAGTCAGCCCCTAAAATACAAGAAACTACTAGATTTCTTCTAACTAGCCCCAGGCCATACAGGAAGTCAAAAAATGTTCTGGGACTAGAACTTCCAGTCCCCTCAGCTCCTGCTGCAACTAGCTGCAAAATCAACAGACTCATGCTGCACGTAACTGGTAGGATTAGTCAATCCCACAGGGCACCAGGCACATGTTTGACTGCACACCTCCCCTGCACAGACTCAGGATCAGTGGCAGCACCCTTCTGTGCCAGCATCCAGGATTCTTGCTGGGTGATCTCAAGGGAACCCATGCTAGCAGCCACACACCACTCCTCTAGTGAGGACACGGAAAAAAAAAACAAAACAGGACATAACATACCCTTAGGGTAGTAGATAATAAACCTTGCTCTAACATTGCAGTACTTGGCCATTATCCAGCCCTACTCACTGCTGAGTGGGGAAGGCATTAGCTTTATTTCTCAGTTAGGGACACAGGGGGTAAAGGTTTTAAATGACTTGCTTGAGGTCACTCAGCTAGTCAGTGGCAGAGCTCCTGGCCCTCTAACACCCTCCCCACAAGACCTGGCTGCCTACCCTAGGGATGGCTGCTGTATCTACCCTACACTCCCTCTTGCTGGGGACTGGGCTAGGCTGAGAGGAGATCTATAACTCTAATAGCAACTGGAAAGAAAGTTATTCACTTACATCAATCCCCTCTCCCAGCAGGTCCTTCAGCACCTGGGCACAGATCAGCTTCAGCTTCACTGAGGACTTGAACAGAGAGAACAACAGAAGAGAACTTCACTCCTCAGGACAGACGGACGGACACACACACTAGGAACCCATTTAACAATTTTGTGCCACCCCCCTTAAAGCGTATATGAGCGCGCGCGCACACACACACACACACACACACACCCACCCACCAGGAACCCATTTAACAATTTTGTGTCCCACTGTCCTTTTTGCAATCTAAAACATGAAGTGCCCTGGATTTCCATAGACAACAATCAGTCTAAAACAGTCCTAGGCAGCTCTTGTGTGGCATCAGTTTCTCTCTCCAGCCCTTAAACAAAACCTGTTCAAAAGGCACCTGTGCAACTTACAGAGCCTCCTGCCTCTGACCTGTGGAAAGCCACCCTGGCCATAGGACAAAGCCTGGGCTGTTTGCTCTTGTGACTGGGAGGGATCACAGCTTCCTTGCCCAGATACCCGGTGCTAAGACCCATCAACAGTGTCCCCATGGCTTCCCCACCACTGTAGGTGTAGCACTGGCACTTCCCCACCACTGTAGGTGTAGCACTGGCACTTCCCCACCACTGTAGGTACAACCTACTGGTTCACAGTATATGACCTTCTATCTCCCCCATTTTTTTTTAAATTTTTTATTTTTAAGAGTAAAAATATGCTTTGATAGCTGGGTAACATGAGAACTGGAAGAACCACAGAAATAAAGATTAAAAAGAAAATGCTTTTTCCACTTAACAATTTTTGCTAAGGTGCTGATCTCTGCTAGGACCCAGTCGGGACAGTCCAAGTCTCCACAGAACCGGAACCTCTGGAAGGAGAAGATTGCGTGGACATGAAATCTATGATACTGTTGGGACCCAGTAGGAGGTCAGCCAGTGCCAAAGTACCCCTTGAAGAGCAGCTCAACTCTTCTCACCAGAGCAAGGAAGCCCTTCCACTTCCCACCTTGAGCTGTGCCCTCTCCCCATTGCCCTAGAAGGGACAGCCCCATGATTTCTCTCCTCTCTGGATACTTTGCTAGTGTTCCCCTCTGGGTGAGCTAGCTGCTAAACTGTGGGAAGTGCTGGCATGCAGGAGTAGAAGTAATTCTCCTCCTCGAAATCCCTGTCACCAGCTTTTCACTCTACGGAGATCTAGGCACAACCAGACACATGCTGAGGCAGTAGTTATTTGGAGCGAGCTACTGGGGCAGCAACGGAAAACTATGCTCAGCCCTAGCACAATGGAGCACATCTCCGGGGGACTTTGAAGCAAGAGCTGTAAGTGAGTTCATGCTGGAGTCCTTCCTGGAGAAGGAGAAGGTGGGGAAGATTGAGAGCAGCAGACTAAGGAAGGGACAGGGACAGGGACAGGCGACTTGCCTCCAGGGCTGCCAATTCTGACTGAAGCTATCCTGGGAGATTTCTTTTTCCAACATGATGTAATATAATGTCCTATGAAAGTCTCCCGGGTTGCTTTCAGTAGTCACCAGGAGATCAATGCTGATTCCAGGAGACTCCTGGGCAATCTGGGAGGGCTGGCAGCCCTCCACCTCCCCCTTTTCTATCTTCACCAGTTGGGTCATGGTGCTTTGGTGGTTTTAGCCAGCAAACACCAGTAAAGAGCGTGGCCCCCAGGCAGAGGGAGCCCCTCGCACCTGCTGCAGCTGTGCAAGGAAGCCTAGGGCCCAGCGCCCTGCCCCGCTTCTCCGCAGATCCACGGGTGGGTTAACCCCTCTGCACTTCACACGCAAGCTGCCCGCTCGCTGCCCGCCACCTCGGCCCTTGTTACGCCTGCTTTGGGGACACAGGCTGGGCCAGC
>NW_005842355.1:541970-544015 GCF_000455745.1 Alligator sinensis
GGCGGAGGCCGCTGGCTCCTGAGCCGTGGGGCTTCCCGTCTCCTTTTCGGGTTCCCGCGGGACAGGAAGCAATTCCTGCTTAAAACAAACGCTGCTACTCTCATAGAAAGCCTGGTGGCCAGGAGGCTTGTGACAAAGGGGTCTGAATGAGGCCTCTTAACAAGCAGCCGCTGAGCGGGTAATTCTTTGGAAAGTGAGAAAACAGGCTTCTCCGGCCCCCACCAAATTCTGGAAGAAATGCTGACCCAGGCATGGTGGTCGTCTTCCAGCTGGTGCACACCACGGACCCACACCTCTGGTTCCTGGGCGAGCAGGGTCCGGTCGCAGGCTGCTAGGAACGACCTAGACCAGGGGCAGGGCACGGGGTCGTCCATGGGCTCTTGAAGTCCCGTGCATTTTCCTCTAGCGACAGGCCTGGAGTTAGTGGGGGAGCTGGCGCTGGTCCCCAACATGACCTATCATCATTTTGCCAAGAATGAGATGATAACCTTGGGGTTTGAATCTCATTGAAAGGATCATGATTTCACCCTAAGTCAATGGCAAAACTACTTGTTTCATCTAGGGCAGGGGTTCAGCTCTGGCATCGCCTATTCTTCTACCGGCCCAGCCTCTCCCATTTCTTTTTTAGTACAGGCTCCTGTGAGGGGTGGTATATAAATCCTTGCTCGTATTCCTCCCATTCAAAGCAGCATTAGCAAAATACACAGAGAAAAACAAATTGAAGCCCTAACCTCAGTCCTGCTAAAGCTCATATTTTTGCTCCATCTTTGGCATGTTTCGAGCATAAGCTCTTTGGGACAGGTACGTTGCACAGATAGGGGAACAGGTTCAGAACATGTTAGTGCTTGCGCTCAGTTACAGTACCCGTTTACAGTCTGCCAAATCAAGCAGCTCTGTTTCCAAAAGGATTTTTTAAAACAGGCTAGTGTTTACTATTATTTATATTTCAGTAGCATCTCGGGCAGCAGTTTTTAACCTTTTTAGACTCCAGGCACCCCTCAGCGTGAAAGCTAATTACTGGCATTTTCTTTCTTGGTTATGGGAAAAATATTAATTATTCTGTTGCAAAGACCTCTGAAAGACTGTAACAGGGCCAAATGTTTTGGACACTGAATTCCTAATGAACATTGCTGAGTTTACCTTGTGACCCATATGTAGGTGTTCACACACCTGACAATGCTAATATTGCACATCACCCTGGTTGAAAACTGCTGATTCAGAGGCTCCAATTAAGAACAAAGCTCTGTTGTGCTAGGTCCTGAACATATACAAAGGCCTGCTGCTGAAGACTACAATGGAAACAAATAGGAGGGAACTGTCTGCTATCACAGAGCAGCCCAAGGCCCAGTGGAAAACTCAGATGATCCAAGTTTTAGTTCAGTGCTCTAATCACTAGCCTCCACTCCCTCCCCGGCACCAGGCAGGTTGCTGGGGTGTCGTTTCTCATAGACAAGTCCATTCCTCTTCCCGTACTCTGATTTTCTCTCCCAGTTTGTCTTGGCACTAGCAGCAGGTGGGAGACAAGCAGACGCAAGAGCAGCAAAGTACATTTTTTAAATATAGCAATGTGAACACCTGATAACAGGCAAGCTAGGGGAATAAGGGAAAGGGGGATAGTAAGCTGTATGTTAAGCTTTCACATGATAGTATCACCATCTCTGGCCTTTCACTAGCCTGTCAACAGCTGATCACTGTAATGGGCAAACCAAGTTACAGATGTAGGGTTGGAAGGGACCTTGTAGATGTCTCGGACAGCCAAGTCCGACTCGAGTTACGCTCGTAACGTCAGGGCGGGCTGGTGAATGGAGAGGCAGACACAACTTATTGGTTGTAAAAAACTTTACTCACGCCGCTTGCAATCACGACGCAGGTGGTCCGGTCGTCAGAACAACCACACAAGTTGTTCCAGCTGGCGGGGCCCAAGCCAGTTAATCCGTCCGCAATTCAAAGCCGGCGGGGAAAGGGGTACGTCAGGGTTGCGCTCGGTGACGGGAAGAAAGATCGATAGGTGATCAGTCTATCGATCGGCAGCCGCAAGTCAGATA
>NW_005842355.1:546660-573564 GCF_000455745.1 Alligator sinensis
CCAAAGCCAACTCGAGTTACGTTAGAAATTGGTCGTACGTTAGGGCGGGCTGGTGAATGGAGAGGCAGACACAACTTATTGTTTGTAAAAAACTTTACTCACGCCGCTTGCAATCACGACGCAGGTGGTCCGGTCGTCGGAACAACCACACAAGTTGTTCCAGCTGGCGGGGCCCAAGCCAGTTAATCCGTCCGCAATTCAAAGCCGGCGGGGAAAGGGGTACGTCGGGGTTGCGCTCGGGGACGGGCAGAAAGATCAGTCTATCGATCGGCAGCCGCAAGTCAGATAACTTCAGAGACACTCTGCAGCGTGCTCAAAGCTCTTCGACTTGGGCGGAAGTCGCGCGGAATTTTAAACGGCCAGCGAGCCAATTACTAGCCGCCACGTGTGAATAATTTAGCACTGGCCAATAACGGGGCACAAATTTGCATCCGAATAGCGGGAACTCTTTGCACCATGCATCTCTGTGCTGCAAAGAAGAAGTGCATCCTGCAAAGGAAACTGGAAATTGGTGGGAACTCTCCTGCACGCAGGCTCTTAATTGCAGCAGAACACTCTGCCGTGCAAAGGAGCTCTCATGTGGCCAGGAAATTCCATAGTGCCGAGGCACAAAAAAAAATCACTGGGTCGTGACAGTAGATCTTCTAGTCTGACCCACTGCTAGGGGCAGGAGAGAAAAAAAAACTGGGCTCAAACGACCCCAGCCAGGTAAGTGTCAAGCCTCCTCTTAAAGAGCTCCAGGGTAGGAGCCATCACCACTTCCCTTGGTTATGCTCAGGCTCTTAGCATAATGTTTGGCCTTCTCAGAATTAAGCAATTAAAATTGTAGAGTGCCTTATAAAGGCACTGGGAAAAGAAAATGACTGCTGCAATTGATACAGTAGGCCAGAGCTTTCCAAACTTTTCATGTTGGTGACACACTTTTTAGACATGCATCATTTCGCGACACAGTAATTCAGTTCCAGGGGAGGGGCCAAGGGAAGCAGACATGAGTAAGGGAGCTCCGCGGTGCCCTTCCGCAAAATTTTCTGCATTTCGCGTGACACACTAATGTGTCGCGGCACACAGTTTGGAAAGCTCTGCAGTAGGCTAACCAGGTACAGTAGTTTCCCTAAAAAAGTTAAAGAGAACCAAAAAAACAGAATAAAGTTGGAGTACCTCGTCTCAAACCATCCAATCCTCAAATTTCTTACCTCATCTTTTTAGATAAGATTGTTACAGAAGTAACAGACAGAGATGGTGTGCATTTTTGTTACCACCTTTGGGAGACAGGAGCAACCTTGGAATTCTTGTTCAAACAACAAGGAATCCAGAAATGAACATCTCATACACCCAGTAGAGGATCTGAGGCTGGTACCACTCCAAGTCACTGTTGTAATGTCTAAGGAACTGTTTGCCAGGCTGTATTTCAAGGATAATTATCTTGTAATAAGCCTAGGGGTTACTGATAAAGTTCACTTGATACCAAATTGGATGAGGTATGTCAATCCTGGGGTGGGGGGTATTGGGTCTCTGGTAAAGGGAATCCTGAGGTAAGTGGCAAAAGGCCCTTTAAAGAAGTTCAATTCTTAAAAAAGGATTGCAATTTCAGTTGTGATACCCATTCTACTGTATGTTGTAGCCACTCAGACAGCAGCTAAGAGATACAAGTATTCAGGATCTAGAAAGATCTGATTATGGTTCATACCTTAAAAACTCTCCAGAATAGACTTGCCATTACACTAGGCAAATAGTAACACCATAAAAAAAATTTAGAGTAGCTAGACTTAGAAAGAAAAGTGCAATGGCCAGAAGTATTCTGATGCTATCCAGTCTTAAATTAGTGCTTGCAGGTGGAACAGAGGGCTTCTGGTGAAAGGTTTCTCCTTAAGCCAAATAGACTTCACAGGGAGGATGTATAGGTTGCATTACTACTGCAAAGAGTACACATGAGCAAAAAGGAGTTCACTACTTGAAATGCTGTAGGAAACAGTAACTAGCTCCTTCCTCACTTCCCTCATAACGAAACTTATTATGATGCTAGCCATTTGTCTAGCAGGAAGGGAAACTGGAAGGTAAAAGTGATAGCATGAAGGCCCTAGCTCACTGTATAGTTGGGCAAGGAAAAAAAAAAAAAAAAAAAGAAAGGCATCTTCCCCCCCCCCCCCCAGAGTGCAGTGTCAGCCTCTTGAGGATGTTTCCATTCCCCCCTGCCTCAAGGTAGGTAAGGAACCTAGCATGAGATCAACTTGCTACTCTTCCACCCTCACTTAACCACCCACTACTACATAGAACTTTCCAACCATTTTATTTCTTCTCCCCATGATCCATTTTCAACCTGGACTAACCCAGCCTCATTTTTGTCCCCAAGTTCCTCCTGGATTAGGAAACCATATATTTCTTCCCTTGAGCTGCTGAAACACCCTACCGACCGACCGACCGACCTGTTCTCTGGTCAGCAGAGATTTGGGATGAGGAGTTATCAAATGAGGGCACCTATATACACCAAGTCAGAACAGCCAAGTTACTAGCTATTCACCAAGCAAGACACTTTACATGGTATTTCACTCCAAATTATGATCCAAGAAAAAAAAATATAATATAGGGCAATTGGAGAAGGCTAGCTGCTACACAGTTTTGGCCTCAGCATCATAAAACCAGATTTGTTGCCTGACCCTGGTCCCTCTTCCTGTAATTCCACCCATCTGGTACTTGCAGTAGATTTAGTCCATTATGGTTGGCCAGGCCAACTTAGTCCTAGCCACCAGGGCACAAAGTTGAGTTTGCAGATGAGAGACACAAGCACTCCCAAGCCACCTTTTTGAGAACCATTTTTGTTTTAGCTGCCTTTCACTTGGGGGGGGGGGGGGGGGGGGGGGAAAGGAGAGAAACAAAAAACACAAAAAAAAAAGAACAAAAAACACACAACACCTTAAGATTCCTCACTATCAAGGCCTCCCCCCCCCAATCATGCTTTCAGCTGTCACCAAGACAGCTTAGTTTAGAGAAAGAGTCTTCTTTGGAGTTCAAGATACATCTTGCTTGAATGCTTAGAGCTAAAAAGAACAATGACTTAAGCACAGTCAGGACACCAAGATGCACCAGCTATCCTGTGGACAAGATATATTTTATTGTCCTGCACACCATCCCCCACCCCCCCTTCTAAATGAAGAGCCTTGCCTCTTATTAGAAATTAAATGGGTCTGAATTTATTTATTTTTTTACATTGTACAGAGTGTAAAAGGCACACGACCCCTCTGGCATTGGATTAGCTGTGTTCTTTTGTATATGAAAATGAGTCCCAGAATGATGAAGGCCAGAATTATGGCAGCTGCTACCACGATCAACCCAGACATCTCTTCTATGCCTGTGAAAGAGAATGGAGTGGTTAGAATAGGAACCAAACTATTTTTTTCCAGCCATCTTCCAAAAATCCCTAGTTATGGGCAAGTTTACTTCCGAGTCCTAGAGAGATCATATCATGAAGGGGGCAGACACCAGGATAAACAGCAGAACTGTTGTTGCTTGTAGAATAGCAAACAACTTCCTACCTGGCCCCCCTCCCAATTCAGCAAGTGGTTAAGTTAAATGGATGAACCAAGTGGGTACTTCTCACTAGAGGCTAGTCTTAGGCCATGAGTGGGTTAAGCCCAGCATCTGGGCTGCCTTAAGAAAAAAAAAAAAATTTACTCCAAGTCTAGCTATCATTGCTAGACCCCCATCCTCAAGTGGCAGATTCATGTAGCAGGTCTTACAAGACTTTATTCCTTCAGTCTTTTGAGGGGGCTTTCACCAGCCAGTGTGATGTTAGTGTTCCAAAATTAGCTACCACAGGAGTATGAAATCTATAGCAGACAGATAAGTTACATACCATTCTTTGCTGCTTTTTCTACTTCTATTTGATATTTGAAGAGATCCCGGGACTCTTGAAATTCATCAAGGATATATAGTGGCCCTAGCACAACGTCAGACTCTGCTTCCACCATGGAGGAGTTACCTGTGTGTTGGAGGTAGTCAAGAATAAGATAGTAGTAGCAGCAGCCATTTCAATCCCAGGAGGAAGAGGCTCAGTGCAATTACTTTTGGGGTAAAAAAGGTCAGACCCATTTTTCCAGGAGAATTGTGGGGCAGGGAAAAGAAAAAAGGAAGAAAGTATCAAAGCCTACCAGGCTTGGAAGCCACATCTCTCCGGAAGTGCCTCACTGGCCATCTGGGAGGGTGAACTCTCCTAGACCATCCAAGCAACCCACAATTTCCAGTTTTACAGCAGCTGCAGATGTCCCTGGTGCCTTCCACTGGAGACCAGCTAGAACCAAGAGGAGGGGAGAAAGAAAAAAAAAAAAAAAAAAAAAAAAAAAAAAAAAAGACAATCCTTTATAGCAAGGGGCTCTTCCAGCCTGTGCTGCCCATCACGCCCCACCTATGGGTGTTCATCTCCCCAGCTACTTGCATGTTGCCCGCTTTGTGGAAGGAACAGGCCTTGTTCAAGAGGTCTGGAGCTTGGTCAGCTGGAGTGACCTTCAGATGGCAGGTAATATAGATCTGAGAAGGAGATGGAATAGGAAGGTTAGAACTCTCTCATGGGACACTCACCAACACCCTTCTTCACCTGGAGACCAGACTTGGGTCAGGAAGCAGAGATCTTACTAGGTTCCTGGCATCTGCTGCAAACTTGAATGCATCACTCACAAGCTGCAATGTGTCCTGCCTAGGCCTAGGGGATATGAAGGCTGAGGTAGTATCATCTGATCTCCCATCCACAAGGCATCTAGAGATAGATAGGCAGCTGTGTTAGCTTAAAAGCCCAGCCAGAGTTGTGATCCTTGCCAAGCAGCAAGCTGAGCTCTTACCCATTGAAGTCAACAATGGCATAGCTGGGGGAGGAGTTCTTGTCTGGGGTAAGGGTAGCCACACAGCTGTCCACAAAGAGCCTCAGAGCCATGTGGTTCTCAGTAGTGACCTCAGCTTGGATGTGCATGGCTTCTCCCAGGTGGAATCCATTGGAGGGTCTCTCAGCACTCCAGTCATCTGGAAGTGAAGTGCATGATGAGCAGAGGAAATAAGCAGGCAGGGTTGGGCTCTCCTGAAATAGCCTCATGTAACCCCTCCTCTTCTTAGTCTGAAGAGAAGTGGAGGAAGATGCATGCAATCTAGTTGGGTTAGCATTAGCTTGAGTTAGTTACGCACCCCCCTCCCCAACACCAATTTGTTTTGTATCCCGATTCCAACAGCTGTCCCATTCTGGGAATCCAGGCTAGAGATAATATATGATCTACAGAGTCAAGGACCCTCTAGTGGCAAGGAATTGCTTAAGGAAGATCAGCCCAGCTGATCCACAAGTGAAATATGCCCCAATCCAACAGAAACAACTCCACCCTCCCCCACCCCCAGGCAATCCAATTTGAGGGCTACTCCTTTCAACCCCAGATCAGGCTCATTTACATCTATGATCATGTGGACAAGGCTCATAGTAGTAGAGGGGATTTCTCTGTACTACCTCAGAGCACTTGCCCCATGCCATCCAGTGAGGCATCAACAGCCTAGGGCATTCCAAGGCACAAGAAAAAGCAAGTGACCTGGAACATATTCAGGCCACTGCATCAGGAGAGATCCCTTCCGACCCCTCCCCCCCAGATGAGCAGCCTGCTGAAGCAAGAACTCAACTTACATTAATACTTACAGCTCTGCATTAGGGAGCAGGGCTTGTAAAGCAGCATCAAGGAGGGGTGGTAAACAATACAGGGGAGGGGTTATATTACAAGGCAAAGACCAAATATATAATAAAATAATAATTCAGCCTGACCCTCTGCACACAAGCCCAACAGGCTGCTCCCAGGCTGGCATTATGCAGCTCTTTAAAGGAGATGGAATTTTTAGATGAGATTGAACATGGACGCAGTGTACTGAGGAGAGAGCAATTTAAACTCACTGCTGCAAGTGGCATCTTAGAGGCCAAATGGTCTAAAGTTGACCTTCCAAACACTGGAGGACTTAAAAACAAAAACAAGCAAACAGTCACCAAGCTGAACACTCCTATCCCTCCTCCAGTTATAGAGTGCTGTATAAGCAAGGGCACAGCTGTCAAGTCATAGTTTCTTTTTTGAAAGCAGAGCTCCTGAAGTCTTATGCCACACATTCCTCACCCCCAATCTCCCTTCTTTTAGTCTAAAAATTGTAAGCCACGGTGTACCCATCACCAGTCCCAGACATTACCAGCAAAGATTCTGTCCTTAAAATAGCTGAAGTTAGGACAGGAAACTCTTGGTGACTTTCTAGAAAAAGAGGTCTTTTTGTTGATGCAGTGGATGATAAGGAGATCAAAGTTGGTTCTCATTAGATTTCATGTAATGCAAAGTATTTTTAAAAACAAACAGTGTCATGCCACAAAACATGGTATGTAGGAACACAGATGCTTTACATCATTCACCTGTGCAATCCCATCAAAAAGCTGGTTTGACAAGATTCACTTTCCATTATGTTCTACTTGTCTGGAGTTATTTTTCTATGCCACCAAGTTCTAGTGGCGAGGCATTTGAAAAAGAATAAAAATAAAATAAATAAATAAATAAGATAGCCTTTCTGAAGCTTGCAAAGGAAAACAGTAAGAGACAGGTTGCATAAACCATTTGTATCTTGATTTTCATTTAGTGATAGGAAGTAGCAACAGAATAGAAGTCTCTGGAAGAAGTACTAGTAGCTCACTGCCCAAGAACTAGGGATATGCATCTAGTAACCTAATACTGTCTACGGGAGTTCTTAGATTTTCCGTACTTCTCCACTTCACATGGGAGGTGATTAGAATAGTTAACACTTACTGGTTTGACACAGAAGAACCCCAAGCATCTCAATTTATCCATTATAGTCTCACCTACCATTCATCAGGCGCAAAGAGAAATGGAGTCTCTCTTCCGCAGACACAGTGGAGTGGAAAGGAGACCAAGTTGGCCTGACAGCTTTGCTGCTCACATTCTTCTTCCTGAAAGAGGAGAGGTCCATTGATGATCCAGGTCTAGTTAGTAGTGGGCATATGCAGAAAGGGAACTGAGCACTCAGCTTACCTGGGATAGTGACATTCAATAGGAATCACAGCAGGATTGGTTCTCAAGATAGCTGCATTGCCAGCAGGGGTGGGGGTATAGTTCAAGCTGGTCCTATAGATCAAGGAGTCTGGGGTCATCTGGGTAAGATCAGACATGGAAAGAGTTGAGGCATATCTGAATATCATCAACAGTTCTCCCTAGAGAGCACCAAAAGCCAGGTGACTATGTGAAGTCTGACTGATACATGAAGCCCCTCACCCAGTCAGCCCCACTTCTGGGGCTCATTGAGGAAGAAAACTCTTCAGTGACTTTACAGGGCTAGGACTGGAGGCTAGGAATAGGAACCCAGAGGGAGCGAGGAGGAAGCCTATGAAGGAAACAAGCTGTTACCAGGTTTCTAACCCGTGGGTCTCCAGGCTGACCTGGGCCAGTCTTACCTGCAAGGAACTCCCACAGTCCTGAAGCCCTGCTGCAAAGGTCACTGTATTCTCCACTTCATTAAGGGCCACGTACTGGCAGGCAACTGAGCCCAGACTCAGGTCAGCAGCTTTAATCAGCCGCCCTATCCCAAATAGATCCCTATGTACAGTTACCACCATCTGAGCTTCTTTACACTGCACCATGACAGGCGGTGGCAGGGGCACAGCCCTTATTTGTGAAGCATCAACCCAAGCCCAGGGGGAGGACTGGGAACTAGAAGCATCAGCTCTGGATGGGGGCCTCCAGATGGCTGAGTCACTCCTAGAGAAATCCCAGGGGTTGTAGCAAACTCCCCCACTGAGCACCCAGCACAGGACCACTAACTCCAGACAGCCTGAGACCACCATCCTTCTTGTGTGCAGCAACCCCAGCTTGAGGGAAGTTACGGCTTGGGAACCTTTTATACCCTGGAATTGGAGCCACTCACACCTGTCCCAACTAATTAGTACCCTTGCCTTAGACTACAGGCAGCTGAGGCCAATCTCACCCACCGTCCAGATCCCAGGGATAAGGGGAGATAATGAATGGAAATTACTACCACCTGGAGGTGTCAATTGATCTTTTGTGTTTAGGGAAATGCCTAATATGCTTCAGGGGCTTCAGATAATTAAGAGCTAAAAGTCTTGGCTGGGGATGAGAGGTATCATTTGTCAGCCTTGATGCTGGTGCTGGAGGGGTATATGGTCCTGGGGTGATACAGTGAGTGGTACCAAAATGACAGTGCCTGGTTTGCTGATTAAACTCATGTTCTTAAGAGACTATTAGCCCGATTCTTTTTCTACTTTACAGGCAGGGCAGCTGAGCAACTGTTACTCTGTTCATTTTGGGATGAGCTCAAGATGACAAAAACTTCTTATTGCATAGATACCATAACAGAGCTGAAAGAGGACAGTAAGGGGGTAGGGCTGCTGGTCAGTGCTGAGCTGGAGGTGCTTTACCACTGGGAGACTGGAGTAGTGGGGACCTCTTGCTGGAGAGAGCTTCTGTGCTGCCTGAGAAGCAGGCGCTGCCAGTGTTCCTAAAAGCAGCCTCCCATCATAACACTCCTTGACACTTCTGAGGCCTCATGCTCAGAGCTCAGTACCTTGGAGCTAGGATAAATTCCACGCAGCTCCTTAGCAATAAAGACCTTTGTCTTACTGGGGTTTTCTTCTCTGTGTTAATTTCATCCATGGTCCTGTGAGTAAAGAAGACACTCCCAATGTGGAGGGGACACATGCTGGAACTGAAGCGTTGTCTCTAGCGGTCAGGCATTCTCTCTCAGGGTTGGAGATGGGCACATCCGTTGCCTATGAAAACCTACCCTAGCTGTGGCTTCCCTCTGCTAGGACATGAGGTCCCAAGCATTCCCCACTGAGTTGAAGACAGAATCACAGAAGATAATGAGCCCCAACAGGAAAAGATTTGGTGGGTGGATTGGAAAGGCAGAAGAGGGAAATTTCTCTTTCATGCTGAGGGCCAGCACTAAGTTTGTGTAGCAAGTAGGACCCCCATCAGGACCTAGTCAGGGCTTAGTCTTTGTGCCAAACCTCTGTGTATGGATGAGTTTCATCCACACCTCATGGCTAACACATCTGTGTCTAAGCTAACCTGCCCCGGATTCTCTACCTAGCTGAAGTGAGAACTTGGCTTTTACCTTGTCCTGCTGGCTGAGGTGTGCAAGGAGAAATCCAGTCTTTTTCCTCCTGCCCTCATGTGTCAGGGGAAGTTCTCCAGAGATGTCCACACCATAGTCAGAGGCAGGGCTGCAACTTAAGTAGATATACCCCTGCGGAGTTTAAGGAAGCAAACTTGGGGGATGATAATCAATGTATCCAAATTTGCACGGCTATCATCTGCTAAGTATGCTGTGAAGTCTGTGCTACTAGATCCCTACAGCAGATAATTGTCCCCTGCCAGCTCCTGCATTATGTGGAAGTCCCCAAGATAGAGCTGGTGTCACTGGTTTGTGGACCTTTCACTTCCTATTGAATGATGTAGATGGGTGAATGGAAAAGACATGTCCAGATCACGACTGCACTCCCACTGCTTCTGGGTAGCATATAGGCTCCTTGGGACTACAGAGTAGTTTACAGACAAAATGACCAGGGTTGGCACAGAACATCCTTAGGATCTAAGAGTCACAGGTCACATATTTATATGTCGCCCAGTGGATACTGGGTGCAGCTGAGAATTTAGCTCCAGAACTCCTGAATATCCATCTAACCTTCTTTCCTCTGGGCCAAGTGCTTTATGTCACTTCATGTAATTTGCTTCCTTCGTCTCTTCAAATAACCATATTGTTTGCTATCCAGCCCTTGGACAAAGGTATTGAGGAAATGTGCAATCTGACACATCATGGATATGGGCAGGTGCACTGGGCCTTGTGCTTCCATACTGATGTGTACACTGGTGATCTAATCCCCACTGACAGAGTGTGGGTGGGGAGTTTACTGTCAGCAGCTACCTTCCCAAAAACAAGTCCATCTGTTTCTCTGCAAACCTCACCTTGTCCATGTAAGACAGTGTTAACCTGGAACTTCAGCCAGTTGGTTTGAAGAGGAAGGTTCCCCATTGCAATAGCATTTGTCCATAGATACAAGCACAAGAAGGGACTAGGACAGGTAAGGATCAACTTTAAGCTTCTTGCAGGGCCTTCTGGACAGGACAGGATAGGGCAGGAGGGATTTTCTGGATGGATTACTTTATTACCAGCTCACCTGTTAAAAAAAACTAGCATAGTGTGGTATGCAGGGAGGATCCTAGTAAGATGGAAATTAGGGCATTAATAACACACAGTCTTACCATGGGTATGAGTATTCAAATCCGGTTGAATGATAAAGCCTTTGATAGATTGCAGCAGGCTAGTTTCTCAGATCTGCAATCCTAGTACCTCCTGTGAATATGGGCCTGATGTGTTTTTAAAATAGTTTTGCTTCTTTTTATAGCTGGGTTTTTTTCCAGTGGCTCACCCTGAATAGCATTTAGCAAAGCTGTTTGTATTTCAGTTGGTAGTGAGAGTGTATTGTACTATAGTGGGGGTGTAGGTAGCAGGCATTGCCTATTCTGATGGCTGCAGCAGAAGGCTGTTAATTAACACTCCATTACTTACTGCATTAACACAGTGAAGATGTAGGATCCTATAGAAGTGTTAAGTATCAATGTTAATATAGTGGGAAGGAATAAATATATGCCTGGCTCATGACCGATAACGCAAACTATGTAATATTAAAAGCTGTTGACACACTACTCTGATCTGTGCTGGGAATCCTTCATGCATATCTCACTCCAGTATCCTGCCTGACTTTCTGGGCCAAGCTCTGAGATTTGACAGTGTAGCCAAAACCAAAGGATTTTGCCCTTAGAGGAAAATGTTGGCATCTATAGATGGCCAGATCCTGCACTGATCTAAATCTGAATAGCTTCACTGATTTCAGTGGAGTAAGACCTATTCATAGCAGGAGACAATCTGGTTATATCCAAGTGCTATTAAATACATGAAGAATGAGATACTTCTTCCTAATAATATTAATATGGCTCTTATTACAGTATAAGTGACTCTACTGCACAGCATGGGCTTGACTGTGATTCCTATAATGGTGATGGACATAGCAGGCAAAGATAATGACGCTCCCTTTAAGTACATGTGCTACAGGTTGACGCATTTTCGGATTGTCTCTTACTGTTTCACTCACCTCCAAGAATGGACCAGCCAATTTGGAGCAAGTAACAACTGGCTTGAATGGTTGTTGAACAACCTTTGTCCAACATTCAGAATGAACCTGAATTGAACTAATTTTTATTTTTTTAATGAATTTTTGCACATCAAGATAATGAACTAGAAATGCACCAGCTCCTCTGAGAACGGCTATTTGCAGAGGTATTGCTTGTAGGTTTTAAGAAGCACTGATAATCTCTTGCTAGGAATTCTCCCCTGCACACTTAGCAGCATGGAAGATATCGGCAATGTGGTGAAATCAGGTTGACCTGGTGACCATAACCAGTTGCTCTTCTGGTTCCTCTTAGGTAGCTGGCAGTTCAGCATTGGCATAGAGAACTGAGACAAAAGAATGGTATGGAAAAAACTCAAAGTTTCTTTGTTGCTTATAGCAGGTAAGAAATTCTTCCATATAAACAAGTATTTTGTTAGAAGTTCCATCAAAGGAACATAGGACTGGCCAAACAGGATGAAATGAATGGCCCATCTAGTTCAAACTCTTGTCTTGGAGAGTGCCTAGCACCAGAGGGCAGGCCAGGCCAGCATAAACTCCCTTGTATACAATGCAGCATATCTACACTGGGGCCTTGCACTGGCATAGCTACTTCAGTGAATAAACACAGCCTAAACATGGGTTAGTGCAGGACAGCGAGGACCTAAGCCTGAGGCATGAGAGGTATTTCATTCAGCAGTCTTATGCTACACAATTCTGAGGGGTGGAGAAAAAGCACTCATTTACTGGGAGGTTCCTCTGAAACGTGACTGATGTGTCCCACAACCCATGATCCCTACACACAGTGTTCTTTTCATTCCGATTCACAGTCATTGGATAGACTGCTCTCCTGAGCATTACTTTCTAATGCAGTTGCCACGGCTGGAGAAATTGAATCCAAGTGGAAAGTCCTGCAGAATCCTCATGGATTCATAGATGTTAGGGGCAGTTTAAGGTTGAATTATGCTGCCTTGCAGACACTTCTGGACGCTTCAGGACACTGCTGATAGCACTGCTGTATTTTAAATATGTCTTCATTACCAGCTGATACTGTTGAGAGCATAAAGAATTTCATACCTTCCAAAACCCACTGATCCCCAAACCCAGTCTCATCCAAAGCCACAGGGATATTTGAACTATGTTCTTCTTTTACTAGGTATTAGGCATTTCTGCATGAGACATTTACTGTGGAGCTGTCTAATTATCTCCACAGTAAAGTCTCCGCATCTACACATACAGCTCTATTAGGTCACAGTGAGCGCGTCTAGACGAGATGCTGACTGTGCAGTAGCCAAATATTACTGCTCAGTAGAGTGTTACAGCACTAACAGTGCTAATACACTACTATGCAATAGTATTAGGCTACTGCACAGTAGTGTCACTTAAAAGACGTTCGCTGGTGCTACTGCACAGTAACTCCAGTTACTGTACGTTTATTTAGTGCTTGATTATACAAGTACAGTAAAAGCTCTGTTATTTGGCATCCATGGGGAATGGGAGGTGTCGGTTAATCAAATATGCCGGTTATCTGAGAGTTATACTTAGCCATAGTTGCAGGATGGGCGAGATAGTCAGCGATAAAGCCACAATACAGCACAAGCACAACGCGATCACAATGGCGGACGGCGGATGTTTACAACTGAGACTACCTCTAGCGACACCGCTCGGCAGCGTCCTGAAGCTTCTGTAAACAACAGATCTATGAGAAGCGCACGGCAGGATGCCGCGTGGGAAGATGTATTGCCGTCTATGACAGATGCTGGTTACTAGAGCATTCCAGATGGTAAAGTGCCAGATAAACGTGCAGTAACCATAGCTCAGTAGCATCTTGTGTAGCTGCGTCCAGTAAACAAATAAATGCCGCTATAGGCTAGTACTTGTAAATACAAGTACTATCCCGTGTTGGCATTATTTACTGTGTAGCAGTGCACATGTAGACGATGACGGGGATGGCTGGGGCATGAGGGTGCTTCAGTAGGGGAGCTGCCTGCTGGCTAGCCCAGCACTGGAGCACCCTTATGCCCCAGCCAGCCCCTCCACAGCATGTTGAGCCTGTTGGAGCAGCCCTGGGCTGGCAGGGTGGCCCTCCAGGTCCCCTGCCAGCTGGAGCTGTTCTGACTTAGCTCAATGCGCTGTGGTCTTGGGTGCACATGCAAATGTGGCACCTGGGAGCAATAAACTCTGGCATGATGTGTGCTGGACTTTATTTCTTCACATTAATTGCATGTGTAGATGCACCCACTGGCCACATCCAGACGAGCGTGGATGTTTAGTTTCCAGGGGACAAGTAGCTGCAGCACACTTTGCACCACCACTACTCGTCCCTGGGGAACACCTGTGCCACGTGCACTTTGATGCATGGCAAGTTACCCTGGGTGGGGTAGGGGAAGCTGAGGCCAGCACTGGGCTGGACCCAGCAGCCTTACCCGGGGGCCTAGGGGCCTCTTGGGGCTGTAGCAACAGTGATTCTGCCACATGGAGCCTGGCCAGCAGCCAGAACATGGTTCTGGGCAGCCTGACTCCAATTTTGAGTGGCATGCACTGACTGTGCATGTGCTGCTCCACTTCTTTTTCCTACAGATATCCAGGGGTAAAAAAAAACCCACGGAAATAAAAGTGGAGCAGCGCACGCATGGGCAGTGTACCCTTGCAGTACGGAGAACATCTAAATGCATGGTATGTGGCACCGCAGATGTGTTTATGGCGCCACATACCGCACAGCCACGCTCGTCTGGACACGGCCATTGAGTCCACACTTGCCTACCTCTATTGGTGTCAATAGAGTTAACACTGATTTACACCAATCTAAGTGACAGGAGAATCAAGACCCAAGGTACAAACTTGGCTCAGCTGGGCCACGTTACACCCACCTGTAGGTCTGTCCCCAACACTTAAATTAGCCTCTCTTGCACTCAATAGAGTGAAAAAAGAAAAAGCAATAGCCAGGCAATACTTTGTTTAGATGATGTTAAATCATCATTAAACTGCTTTGCATCTAATAGGTCTTCTAAGAGTTGTAGCTGCAGAAGCAAATTCCTCTGTGACCACTGCAACAGGTAATAATAGATCAACTACTTTATTCATCTTGGGATGCTAAGACTTCCCAATCAGACAGGAATATATGGCTTCCTTAAAAGACAACAGATATAATTTATACATATCTTGTGATGTTTATATGTAGAAGTCACTGGAGAAGTCCCAGCTTTTTGCCTTTGTGCTGAGTGATCCATATACATACTGACTCATTTTCAATATCAGAAGAACCCACTGTTCTTATATATTACCATGATTGTTTTCCTCCTCAGGCCTGAAAGAATGCTTTGCATTTATGAGCTTGTCTAAATTTATCTCAGCTGTGCACTTGGTCCAAGAAAAGATATCAACCAAAAAAATCCTTTTCTTACAAAGTCAAAAAATATTTCCTGTATGCACAAGCTGGGATATTGGTGCCTATAGAAGTTTGGTGTCTAAACCTCAGTGAAATTTTTATTGTCCAACCACCCCTAGCCTCACTTGGCAAATCCTTGCAGTAAATTTTCCTAGTTTAATGAAGCACACATTACCAAATCTGGATACGCAGAAAAAATACAAAGGAATACTATTTTTCTAAAGGAAGTGATAGTAAATGTTGACAAGCAACAACGTAGGCCACTATATTTTTCACTGTGTTTTTTATGAGTTAAAGAATGGCCTACGTTACTTAATAGTGATATTATATAAGTAACAAATATGTTGACCTGATTACTATAGAATATTTCCATATCTGGCTTTTACAGATAAACTCACAAATACTTCTGGAACATTAACACCCAGTGACAGTTTATCAAGTACACTACCCACCACAGTGAAATCATCTTTAAACACTTCATTATTATCATCAACTACAAATATCTCTAATGAAACAAAATCACAGATAGGGTTGGAATCTACTTCTGTTACAGTAGGCTCAAATGCATCAATGCCACAAGAACCTACAACCATGATAATGTCTACAAATGGTTCTTCAATGAGTACATCAACCTTACAATCTGCTTTCAACACAACCCTGACTGCAGCCACAACAGGCACTGGAATTTCATCATCATTTCCAGCTGCAGACACAGCCTCTACATTATCTGTAAACAGCTCAGCATTTGGAACAGATACATCCTTCAGAGCTGTTTCTTCCACTGTAGCTCGATCTGGCACAACAGACGTTGCAGCACATGTAACAGACATGACATCTGGATCTCCTACTCCTGCAATAACATCTCATGATAAAAGTACATCTGTTCCTAATGTGACAAATGGAACAAATTAAACTATATCCGCTGCCCCGTCTGCTTCAAGTTTATTCAGTCCAGCAATTTCAGCACTCACTGGCATATTAGATTCTATTTTATCCTCGTCAGGAACCGCCCTATCTTCAACCAATGCAGCATCAGGGTCAAATGGGTCTTTATCCATTGCAACCTTTTCAAAGTATGCTTCATGGGCATCCCAGGTTCCATCATTAGCTACTAAAATGTCTCTGTCTGGATCTGAAAATACAACTTCCGCTTCTCCAGAAGGTTCAGTTTAGGGCCTTTAACTACTACTGCCACACCATCACTGCAAGATGCAAGTACATTTAGTACCAGAGCTGCATCTAGTATACTATCTGGAACAAATAGGCTTAGCGACACTCCATCAACAGATATGGATAGAGCATCTATATCTGTTCCTACATCTGGATCCACAGCATCTTTGAGTATGATTTCTGAAGGATCTTCTTCAGGAGTGGGACCAGAAACCTTAACAAGTTCAACATCTGCATCCATGACTATTATAACATCAGAATCTTTAGTAAAAGTTACAAACACACATAATAGTGCACAAATTACTAGTGCAGACTCTCAAACAAGTGGAACACCAATCATTGTATCAACCTCAGCACTTGCTCCAAGCACTTTGAACACTACCACATCAGTAGTTGCTGGAGAATTTAACTCTTCAACATCTGGGTCATACACAAGAGTATCCACAATGTTTTCAAACAATTCAGCATCTGAAGCAAATACTACTTTTTCTGGAGTGGTATCAGCAACACCACCATCTACACAAAATTTCACATCTGGAGTTTTTACTATTGGTTCAATGTTATCATTAGCTAGTACACATAGATCTAATACCATAGACATCTCTATTATGACATCCAGAGGAACTGACTCTTCACCGACTAAAACATCCTCAGAGTCTCTCCCTCCAAATATACTGCAAACTAGTACATCAGCAACACCTGGCGTACTACATTCTCCCACTAGGTCAGCATCCACAGTATCTTCAAACAACATAACACCTGACATAGACAGGCATTCTGCTTCTAGTCCTGCTCCTGAAGAATTAATAACTTCTTCAAGAAGTACAGCCATGTCAGAACCCATGGATGAGTCATTTAACTCTGGATCCATGTCTTCTGTATCCATAGCACCTTCAGCAAATGCAACATCCAAAACAGCAACAGTATTTCCTATGAGTGCCATACCTTCTGGAACTGGAGCCACAATGTTGTCCTCTACAAGTTTAGTGCATGGCTCTTCCACTCATGCTGTGATGTCATCATCACAACCCAAAATGAGAACTTTTGCTATTGCAGTCACTTCTACTAGAAACTCCATAGCCACTGGCTCTTACACCAAAGCATCCTCACTGTCAGCTAGTACAACTTCCATTGGTGCTTCATTCATAACACAAGAACCCTCAGCCCCATCAACTATAGCCACAACTGATTTTCTTGGGAAAGCTACAAACAAAGCAACCTCTACAATTACTGCCACATCTTTATATCTGCCAGTTTCTTCAGTCCCCATATTCACCAGTCCCTCTGCCACTTCCGCTGCTAACAATTTTGGAAGTCTGCCTTCCAGTACCCCTCCAGCAAAGGTCACTTCACCTTCACTGGTTCCTGCTACTACTGAATCAGAAAGCATAATTCATGCATCTCAGCCCTTGAGCTTCAGAATTATTAATGAGGAGTTCATTGAGAAACTCAGAGATCCTTTGTCACCTGAGTACAGAAGACTAAGTAAAAAGATTGAAGACAATGTAAGTACTTGCCAATGAAGGTTAGGAGATCAGGTGGATCTAGAGCTGAGCTGATTATATACAGAATTGCAAGCACAGAGAAATGCTTCCCTAGGATGAAATTTTGCATGTTACAGGTGCTTTCAAAAACAAAGCTGCTCCCATCAACCCAGCTCTTCTCCAGTCCCCTGCAAAATCCCACAACCTAAATCCCTTTTCCAGGACAGCGCCTGCCTTTTCACCCCTTGCCAAGAAAGTGTCACTGGCCTATCCAATAGGTTACACCCACTCTAACTTTTGCCCATCTTCCTTGCTTACCTCCAGATGTGCCCTCTCCCACTGCCAGATTCTGGCCAAGTGGCTGAGTCGAGAACCAGTGAGCCAGCAGGCATGTGCTGAAAGGGTATTAGTGCAAGGTTCCTCTTTGATATCTGGAAGTGCTGTGGAATAGGAATATGAGACTGTAGGTAGGAGCTAGCAGGTATCATCACAAAGATAAATCCCACTTGACTATTTAGCTCAGTGCTTCCCAAAATGTGGATTGCACATCCCTGGGCGAGTGTGAAAGGTTCCTAGTAGAGGCAAATGCAAATCACTGGCAGTTGCCCCCCACCCATTTCAGCCATTGCTATGCTCTAGTACAGGAGTGGGCAATTATTTTGGGCAGAGGGCTGCTTACTGAGTTTCGGCAAGCCATCGAGGGCTGCATTACAGGTAGCCCAGGGCAGATGAATACTAATTTTCTAAATTTTTGAGGGACCACGCAGGCCGGATAGAATGGCCTGGTGGGCCACATCTGGCCCCCAGGCTGCATTTTGCCCACCCCTGCTCTAGTACTTCAGCTGCTGCCACTACCATCATCTCCTTCACTCCAGATCTCATCTCCCGCCTGCTCTCCCCACTTCAGCCACCACTGCCACTTTCTCTACTGACGAATTCCCTGGCTGGCCATTACCGCTGATTTCCCTGCTGCCAGTGCTGCTGGTGAGGGGAATCACTGACAAGAGGGGACAAGGGAAGTGGTGGTGGCTGAAGTAGGGGAGCACAGGAGAAGTGGTAGTATGGAAAGCAGCAGCGGCAGCTGATACATAGGGCGCAAGAGTGTCTGACTTTCCCAAGGTAGAGCACAAACACACAAGGTCAAGGGAAAGCTGATTTAGCTGGCAGCATTATTTAAAGTCTTGAACACTTTGTGACACCATTTGAAAGACATTAGGAAACTTTTGTTAAAAATCCCCTCAGGCAATGGCTGGAGATCGCAGATCTCCCTTCCATGAAATCACTGGCTTGTTTCTATACCAAAGACCTTATCAGCAGTTCTGTTGTTGTGGTCACTGAGAGCAGGATTGTAACTACACTGCTGTACTCTGGGCTTGCTCATTGCAAACCAGTGTTTATTCATACAAGGCTTTTTTTGCTAAGTTGTGATTGAATATGCCTATGAACAGTGAAGGTTAAAGGACACCTTTTTTCTTTGCCTCCATAGCTTACACCCATCTACAAGAGCAAGTTCCATAACTGTGAGAAAGTAGTAGTGAATGCCTTCAGGTAAGCACTGGATATGTTCTGTGAAGAGCTCTCTGTTATAAGCTGGGGCAATGGCTGTGTGGAGATGAACCATAAAAATAATGAGCCAAAACAACCTCAGCTGTATACCTGGCAGTACTTTTCCTCTTTGTTATCAGTAGTTTTCTAGTAGCACCCAGAATTCCCATCTGGACCCTGCTGTACTAGAGAATGTGTTGCACATAAAAGACAGACCCCGCTCCAAAAAGATTATGATTAAATAAAAAAATAAATTATTATTCCTTTGGGGAAGTGAGAAAGAGAAATACATGAAAGAGTCCAACCCCTCTAAGAAGGTTTATGAGGATTGTCAAGGTAGTTTAGAATCATAGAAGAACAGAAACTTAGGGCTGGAAGGGACCTCAGGAAGTCATCTAGTTCAACCCCCTGCTCAAAATAGGATCATCCCCAACTAGAACATCACAGCCACGGCTTTGTCTAGCTGGGTCTTAAAAACCTCCAAGGATATAGATCCCACAACCTCTGTGGGTAATCTGTTCCAGTGCTTTACTACTTTCCTAGGGAGAAAGTTTTTCCTAATACCTAACCTAAACTTCCCTTGCTACAACTTGAGACCATTGCTCCTTGTTCTATCACCGTCCACCATGGAGAACAGTCTAGTTCCATCCTCCTTGGAACCACTCTTCAGGTTGTTGAAGGCAGGGTTTGAATTACACTTTGGCCCTTGTGGGGGTCTGCAAAAAAAAATTGGACTGCCCATCATGATGCCCTAATAAAATCAGAGACCTCCCAGGTTATGATTTTCAAATCTTATACAGGGGGCTCTCCTCTCTTATGGGGGGAGGGTTAACCCCCCCAAGCTCTCACATAATTTGAACCCTGGTTGAAGCCTGCTATCAAATCCCCCCTCAGTCTTCTCTTCTCCAGACTAAATAAGCCCAGTTCCCTCAGCCTTTCCTCATAAGTCATGTGCCCCAGCCCCCGAACCATATTTGTTGCCTTCCACTGGACTCTCTCCCATTTGTCCACATCCTTTCTGTAGTGGGTTGCCCAAAACTGGATTTGGCCTCATCAGTGCCAAACAGAAAGGAAGAATCACTTCCCTCAGTCTGTTGGCAAAACTGCTACTAATACAACCCAGTATGCCATTAGCCTTCTTGGGTAGGGACAGACATTCAAAAAGCCTGGGCCTGAATTGATTCAATCTTTCCATGTTAGTCTAACCTGCAAAGCTTGAACTGATTTGGAGGTAGAGAGACATCCCTTTTCATTCTAGAAATGCAAGCACATGCCTGCAGTGACTCAGGCTAGAAGCTGGGTGGTGTTAGAGCAGCCCTCCCTTCCCTTCTACAATGCTGAGCTGAGAGGGGCATGGTCAGGCCCCTACAGGATGCTGTGATTAGGGAGGGTTTTCCGCCTTTCCTCCCTCCACACCTTGCTGTTGATAACAGAGCATTGAGTTAAGCAGCGGGGAGTTTTACACAGGGAGTTGTTAGTATTTATCGTCCAACAAACAAAACAAAGCCTCTCTCATTCATTCAAGCTCTTCTAAAACAACTTTTTCTAAGGAAGGAACAGAGGGACATTACCAGATACATGTTGATTGTTTCAAAAAAGCCCTAAGCCAACACTGTCCTGTCCTATCTCCCACACCATGGGCTATAGCCAGCATGTGGTATGCTAGCTAATGCTGAGAGGTGTCTGTGTAAGGCAGAGGGGTGGGGGAAATTCCTGCTTGAGCAGAGGGTGGTGAGGGGGGAAACAGGAGGAAGCCAGGCAGACCCCGCTGTACCTGCAATCTCTGTTGAATCTGCACCCAGGGAGATGAGGGGAGGAGCCAGCCCTGCTGGGCTGGAGCAGAGAGCAGAACTCCACCCAACAAATCATGCTGGGATGCTGGGGGACTCTGGTTTAACTTAAACCAAGAGGGGGTCTGAGACAGACATTGCATTGACTGGTTTGACCAAAATCAGTTAAGTCTGGTACTACATTCAACCAGGTTTATCTCAAACTGGTTTCAGCCATTTTCAAAATGGTTTATGTACACTGAAGATTTGCTCTGTTACAGGTTTAAACCAGTTTCTGATCACTTAAACTGGTTTATGTGTAATGTCTGTCCCTAGCCCTTCACAACAAGGCCACATTGTTGGATCATATTCGGCTTATTGTCTACTGTTACCCCTAGGACCTTTTCTGTAGAGCTGCTGCCCAGGCAGTCAGTCCCCAGTCTGTACTGGTACATGGGATTGTTCCATCCTAAGCATAGGATTATGTGCTTGTCCTTACTGAACTTCATGAGATTTCTTTTGGTCCAGTCCTCCAGTTTGTCTAGGTCTCTCTGAATCCTAGCGCTACCCTCCAGCTCCAATGGAGTGGTAGGTTGAAACTAGCTAGCTGTTTAACAGCTGAATTTTTCCAAATATTCTAAACTCCACTTACTTATCTGGCTGGTCTCAAATATTTCAAGTACCTGCTGCTAGTGTGGGGTTGTCTTCATTGCAGGGAGATGGGAGGGATGGGCCGAAGTCCAGCTGGGTTTGGTTATTCCCCTCCACATGAGTGTAGAGACAAACAGGGCTGGAGTTGAAGATGTATGGGCTAATTATCTGACAATGAAACTTGTAATTATGCAGCTAAGTGGGGGTGGATCCGCACATTAAGGCACAAAGCTGATCAGTGATCACAGCAAGGGGCCGAAAAGGAACATTTCTCTGAATGCAGCCCTTTAAGACTGACAGCAAAATAGAGGGAAGGGAGAGAGTACTTGATATGGGGCACTTCATAGGGACTGGCAAGTACCAGGACACTGAGCTTGACCCAGCCTGGGAAATCCTGTGTGGTGGCATATATAACCCATTGTTTTCCCTTCCCAGTCCTGGCTCTGTGATCGTCAATGCTACAGTTGTGTTTAAACACAACACAACTGTCCCATCCACATCTGATATGGTCCGTGCTTTATACAGCAAGTTGATGGACACAGGGATGATGCTAGGGGATTTCTCCTTGAATGGTGACAGCATTCAGTCTAGGGGTAAGTCCTGGGATATTTTTTCTAAAGTGGGAGATACCATGCACTGGTTACTGCTACCAGCCGGTCAGATGGTATATTGTCAAAAGGCATATTGCCCAGCTGCAACTGCAGCAAACCAAACAAGAAGGAGATGTGTGGGCAGCATTTTGCATAATGTTATCTGATCCTGATCTTGCATGTATATGAGTGTAAAACAGTAGCAAATCTGTTGAAGCCCAAGGCGTTACAGTTTTAAAAGTAGTAACAGTGAGAGGAGTGGGTTGTGGAGAGTCCAATGAAAGGAACAAAACTGAGTGGGAAGGAGTCTGGGGTAGAGACACAGTGTGCGAATATTTTAGTCTGCTTCCTAGACATGCCTCCAGGTCAAGGAAGGAGGAGAAGCTGTAGAATTTGATTCTTTACCACTAGCACTTTTCCACAGGCTGCTTTATCAGTGTTGCCTGTTTGTTGCTGTGGATAAAGGCACATCAGTAAGGAAAATCAGGGCACATTGTAACAGAGCTTTGCACATGAAATGCATCTTTCTCCACCTCCTAGGCTCCACTGTCAAAAGACTGGACCCCATGATAATCAATGTCAACCTCCAAATTAAAGACATTTTCCCTTCATCCATCCTAAACCTTAACTCCACCGATACTCTGAAGAATCAAATGATGAAGTGGGTAAGTTTACCCCCTTATCAACCAAGGAGAAGCTGGTTGAGAGAGGAGGAGGAATGAGGAGAGATGGCAGGAAGGGACACAAGGTCCTCAGACCAAGGAGGTAGACAGATTCTGCACCACTGCTTGCACTGAGTTGAATGATGCTCCCTTGGGGGAGTCCCAAGGGGATGCAGCAGTTTTGACACACAGCTCCAGGCATCTCATTTAGAATTCCTCCTCCTCTACTTTCTCTACATGCTTCCATGCGGGAAGAGTGTGGGTGACAGTTTCTTTGAAGATATGTGTTTTAAGAATATATTTGGTAACCGTGTTGGTCTGAGACAAAAAGAAATGCTAACCTCTAGTCTAGAACTAAAAAGGTATAATCTCTGAACCTTTATTAGACCAACTAAGAAATCTAAAAAAAAAAAATCTTTTTCTGCAAGCTTTTGGGCGTGCACACCCTTTCTCAGGCTCAGGGAAAATTAAAGATGGTAAAAAGTCCCCATGGGACTCCCCATAGGTAGAAAATAAACTTCATTTTTGCACAGAGGAAGCTGAAGGTAGCAGTCTGTTCCTCTGGGTCTTCCATCTCAGACTTCCACCTTAAGCTTCCTCTGTGTGTGCTTAAAAGGGTGTGTGTGCTCAAAAGCTTGCAGAAAAGATATTTTCTTTGTTATTTCTTAGTTGGTCTGATAAAAAGTATAATCTCTGAACTAAGAGTTTTGTATTTCTTTTCATGTTTTAAGAAGGAACTTGAAGAAAGCCTGGTGCAGGTGGGTCTACATATATATATGGCTGTATGAAGAAAGAGCAGCAAGGAGGGAAAGACAGGGGTAATTAGCCAGGAGGCTTAGACAGAGAAAAAGGGGGAACATGAGTAAGAGCTGGAACTTGGCTGGGCAGGATGTGACAGACAGGGAGAACAGCAGCAGTGGTCCAGGTGGGAGATATCACATATACAGCTTCATAGCATCTTGTATTTGATTCCAGCTTTCAGGATCTCTGGAGAACGCACTGAACGGCACACTGGAAGCAGTACCTAGAGTGATCTTCAGGTAGGCTTTTCAGATCACGCCTCAGGCCCTGATCTTCCCATGATCTTGGACTATACCACTCACAATAAAGACAGGAAAGGCCTATGCCAAAGCTTGTTAACAGTAATATTAAGCAGGTTTGGGATCAGGCCCTAAAGGCAGAATGGGATGGACCACCAACACTCAGCACTGGCTTAACTCTGTTTCAGTATAATTTAGGGGAGACCATTGCCTTGAAGGGCAGCAGGTCTAGGTCCATGCTAGTGCTCTTGAAAATCCCACCCTCCATCTTCACCAAACCCAGGGAGGGAATCTTTTAGCTTCCACCCTTCCTCTGTGGGGATGGTGCTCTCTGTCTCTCTTCACCGAGGCAATGTCTTCTCCCTAATATGCCAACTTAAATCTGAAGCAACACTACTGACTTAAATGAAAAGGAATGGCATGCTTTGATGATGGAGAAAGCCATGAAGATGAACACTGGATTAGACATCATGGTTTTCAACCCTTCCTTTCTTCTCCCACCCCATACCCCCTCCTGTTCCCCCAGAGGGTAAGGAAACCTCTGGCTTTTGAAAAGAGGTGACAGTAGAGGGTTCTATGTTGGTGGTGCATGTGGGAGAGATGTAGGTAGGAAATGATTTAGGCTAATGCAGCCCATTCTCCTTTTGCTGCCTTATGGTTAAGAAGGACTGGTGTCAATCAAGGGTGGGTGGGGGTGGTTAGAAAGCAGCAGCCCAACACAGGGCTTCCATTCCTTTGGACCTTAGCTGTTCAATATGTGTACATAGTGAGGACAACCAGTTCACAGGACATAATAGATTACTACTGTTACTAGCTAATTGAGCTATACTTTTTAGCTCAAGTATCAGAGGTCTATGTTATGGATCTGAAAAAGCTGAATCCAAACTCATGGGTGCCCCATCCTACCACTGCAGCACAAATGCTGATGACAGGTAGCTGCCGGCAGGGCTCACTCATAAGAGTTGTCTGAGATTCCTGAGGTCCCTACTGATTCTCACTATTCCATTGCAGTGAAAACAACCAATGGATTCAGATCCAGGCAGTCTTTGTGTTCAACAGCACCAGCTTTCTGAACCTCACCCAGGTACTAGATCAGGCTTGGCAAGACAAAGGGAAAGTGCAATACACCATCATGCCGCTCAGTCTGGAAGTCAATGGTGAGTGCCAAGACCAGGGGTCCTCCCAGGAAGGAACACACTGCTTAGAAAGAGGATGACTAGGGATACATTAACCAGCAGCTCCACAAGGGTCGGGGGCCTGGGAACTCCTGCAACACTAACCTCCTATCTTAACCCATTTGGCTAATAGATCAGCTTGGAAACCTTCTTAGGAGATGTTTAGGGCTGGCTGGTTGGAACAACAAAGAAATGGTTGTTCTCTCCTTGCATGGTGGTTTCATATCCAACTGAAATCACATGGAAATGGGGAAGCACTGAGAATGAGCAAGTTGAATTCTCTGGTCCAGCCAAACTGCACTGAAGACAGCAACAGATATAAAGGCTGAGAGAAAAATGACTTTAGGGCATGTTTGTGGTTCTGATCTCACAGCTAGTTAGTCATTGGGCCCTTACCTACTTTAACATAAAGCAGTCTCAAGTTGCTGTTCTTTATGTGTAGTAGTTTAAGGCCTATAGGGGCCATTCCAGCAGCTGTGGAGTCATGGAGCTTAGAGACATCCTTTTTTTCTAACTGCACTCCTTGGGCTAGCTACTGGGTTATACAGGAAAAGGTTGTACAGGAGCTTCAACATCAACCCTACACATTTGGTGCTCCCAGATGCTGGAGGAATCTTCTGCTAGTGAGCAGAAATAGGTTTAGGCTTTCTTTGTGCTATTCACATGGCATATAGTCTGGCAGGCATTAGATTTGGTCTAGCTTAATTCATCTTTTTCAAACCTCAGGCTGTATTTGGGTGAAGATGCATACTGGTGACTTGGTTCTTATTTTACTTTTGGAGACATGTCAGATACTAACCAGGTCACATTTTCCTCTGTTTAACTTAGACAGAAAAGAGCACCAGAATCCCCCAGCACTGCATGCAAAGGCTGTTAGGGCTGAGGACAGAAGGGGAATGTTAGCTCTTTCTTGAGACAGCCATAAATCAGACTTGCTCATCAGACTGTGAAAACACATTCTAGTCTGACCTATAATTATGGTTAATCTCCTGATTTCCACCCCCACCCCCCCTTATTTCACAGGACAGAAAAAACTATTTGACCACTTTGATGTAGCTTTAAAAATTCTGAACAGGACTTCTACCCCAGATCTGGAAGACAAATCTAGCAGTGATTATAGGACCCTGAGTAAGGCCATAGAGGATTCGGTAAGTAGATATCTCTGAACATATATAACATCTACCATCACAAGCAGGGATGATCCATAAAGCCTGGGCCTGGGATCTTCTACCAGATCAGCTCTAGGAGGAGCTTCATTTTCTGGTAGCAGTGGAAAGTTATTACCTATACCTGGCTAGTCACTTGAAGAGCGAATGACTTGCACTTTGCCAGTTTGTTACACACACACAACCAATTTCGTTATTTATTGCTGAAGACAGACGAGTTGTAATGGGGTTGGAAAAGTCCTAGCAGAACCGGAGAACAATATCAAGTTAAGGATAGAACATAGATTTTTCAGGGTATTGCCTTCCACCCCCGTGAACCAGGATGGGATTTGTCTATACTATATTACAGACAGCTTTGGGTAGTCTAGTTTTAAAGTATGGGGCTGAGTCAGCACAATAGGGCCCTGATCTCACCTTATGGGTGCTACCATAAAATGTTTAAGGACAGGTTCTGCTCCACCTCTTAGAAACTTCAGTGTGAGTTTATTCCACTCTGCTCAAGTCCCTAGGGAAACATTCCTACACCTATTTTGGAACATCCCATCATCTGACCCCTAAGCGAGACAAAAGCAGACTCGGAAGGGTGCCCACATGAATATCTGAGTTCACTTTGGTGCCTAACAGGGGGAACAAGATCTGGCCCATAGTACTCTGAATGTAATTTAAAAGTTCAGTCTCTGAACTCCAGCTGAGATTATCCAAACTGATGTCACTGGTGAGTCCCAGCCTCTTTCTTTCTTTAACATTCCCAGACTTATCCTGTGTTTTTTCCTACAGCTAAAGGAAACGTTTGCAAGCCAGAAGCTGGTAGAGCCTATTGTCAGCAGCTTTCAGTGAGTACAAACTTCTTTGTGTCACCCTCATCCCTCGTTTAAGAAAACCCTAACACAACATCTCGTGTCCATCTAGAAAACTGCAGTCTGATTTTGTTTTTACTAAAAGTCAATTTATTGCTGATGAGCAATTCCAGACAGGTTGCCCTGAGAACTGAAGTGCTTTGTTCATGCATAGGCTAGGCAAGGCCCAGCAACAGGCCCCAGGGGGAAAGAGGAGATTCAGTAGTTCAAAATTGATTT
>NW_005842355.1:573574-585592 GCF_000455745.1 Alligator sinensis
CAGTACAGATGCATTATGGGATCCATCCCTGAGGTCTTGCCCAGAAGCCAGCACATTCGTATGTCTGCCTTTCAGCATGCACGTCCTTTCTGAAAAATCCTCTTTGCAAAGGCCTTCAGTTGCCCCACTGACACAAGCCCTCTGTGGAGATGCGTGGACAAGAACTGGAAAATGGAGGCCTCTGATTAAATTAGTATTTGGTCGTTAAAATCTCAAATCAGTGTCACATTAAGTCCTGCCAGCCCACCCTCTTGGTACCAATTGATTTTTGACTCTGGTGCTATGTAGCAGCGTACTGTATCAAAGGTGATCAGGAATGCTTTGTAACAGACTCAGAATGACTGACAAAGGGTCTCAAGGTCTGCTGGATGCATCTGGGCATGCTGGCAGTCTGCATGGTACAGACCCCATAGACACTCGGGGTGGGTGCTTCAGGGCCTGTCTCTATCTCAGTTGTTGTAAGGCAGTAGCTGGGAAGATGAGGGATGAGCCTATCTAGAAGGCTCCCCTCCTGACTCCAGCTCCACTGTGAACTATGGGCCTTGTCCACCTGCTCCCACTGTGCATTCCAGAGACTAGCAGTTAGGGCCACTCCTAAGCCCCACACGCTGCCTAAGTGGCTCAGACCAGATCTGAGTGCTCTCTTTCAGCTCCCCTCTTGGGAGTTACTCTGAGCCCTCTACAATGCCCCTTCGCTGGTCACTGGCACATCCCGTTGGGAGCCACTGAGTGGACCTAACTTGCTGGCACAGAGCTGAGGTCAGGACATGCCTTAAGTGTTGGCTTATTCTTTTCCTTTCCTCACAGGAATAGATACAACTTCGTTGTTGCCAACACAGATCTGTACTTTCCTCCAGGGATCATAAGTGAAACCTTGGTGAGACAACAAATAATAGAAAATCTGGACAAATTTCAGAGCAGGCACGTGATGCTGGATCCGGACTCTATCAGGAATGGTTTGTGTTGGCTGAGACACCAATGGCTGAAGGAGGAGACAGAGAAAAAAGATGAGCCAAAGAGCTGAGATTAGGGTTGTGCAAATAAATAGTTTTTCTTGTGCTTGCTGGCTGAATCACAAATAATGCTTTTGAGTAAAAAAGAATGCTTGGCTTTTGTGGGGAGGGCTATTATTTTATTTTATTTTTACTTAAGATGCTGGAAAAATCAAGATGTTTTGCTTTGAAAATATTGAAGCATTTTAATATTTTTATTTTGGGGGGAGTATTTTGTTGGCCAAAACTAGTCACCCACTTTAACACAAATTTGCAAATAGTTTTGATTGATTCAGATCTATATTTTTCAGATGAATAAGGTATAAGACCAAGTATTTTTGCCCAGATCTGAGGCATAACTGTATAGAGGCAGAAGACAGAGTAGACTTACAGACTAGCTAAATCAGAGATTTAGTATCTCTGGCAGGATCGAGACATGTAGGTATGTGTGGTTTGTAGCACCACAAACCGCACACTTTGCATGTTCAACCATGCTTGGCACTACTAATTAGCAGCACCAGGGCAAAATTTGCTACTGGCTAGCCCTGAGCTGAGGCACCCAGCACATGGAGCAGCGGCACAATGTGTCCCACTGCAAGGCACACAGGCAGGGGCATGCACTGCAGCACAAAGTAGCAGCACAAATTTGTGCTACTACTGTTTGTGCTGCTGCAAATGCATATCCCTGCTCGTGTGGACATGGCCTCTGATCTAGTCTATAAGGTGCAAATCTACCCTGCCTTTATAGAGTTATGAGAGATAGTCAGTCACGTTAGTGAAGTTAGGCAGAAGGCAGGGTAGAGCCTGGCTCCTATAGAAGTGGCCCATATAGAAGATGAGCACCTCTCTAACCTGATTTGTTATAAATGGTCCATTTGTGCTGTTTTTTGCTTTTTGCAGTGAATGTGCACATCTCCTTCACTATCCTTAGTGAATTCTACACAGCTGTCCTCGCCAATACATCTTCATCCACATGGGGAGACTTGAAAGAGAAAGCTGTTAACTGGGTACATACAGACAGACTCATGAGCTACTTCAGTAACTCAGTCTCATCCTACTGTGTCTTTCAGGCCACTCCCTCAAGAGAGCTCAATTAGCAAAGGTGAAGGTTAGCATGCTTCCTTTCTCTATCACAGGATCTAACCTTTGCTAACCTTCACCTTTGCTAATTGAGCTCTCTCAACCCTCTCCAGACATCGCATTCCCACCCGAGTCTGATAACTGAACAGTAATAGCTGTTACTACCCTTCTTGGCCCTGGAAAGGCTACCAAAAGCCAAGGGATCATGAGTTCTTTAGAAAGGGAAACTTTGCTCCTCAATATCATAATGTGTAAATTGTACTTCAGTATCAGAGATAGACAGGCCAGAACAAGGGTGCTGAGACCAAGCTAGGAGGAAACACTTGCTGTGACTGTGGGGATCTTATATGGGAATTGGACAAGCCTGGAGAAGGGGTCAAAGCATGAGAAAAAAATATTGTTTCTGGATGGTGCATTTACCTTACCCACAGCCTGTATGTTTTTCTTCCAGCTGCCCAGCAGCCCATGCTCTTTCCTATTTGATCTAGTCCTCCTCCAAGTGTTCTCTCTGCAGGTTTGCCATGCAAGAGGACCAAGAGGAACCAACAGATTTTGTTTACCCCTTCTCCAGGTTACACCAGTCTTGTCCAGATCATATAAGCAAGATTTGAGGCAGGATGCTAATGTCTCCTTCAGGTACGTACAGTTTAGAAATGACTATCAAATCCCAGGCTTGCTGTCCCTTTCCAATGGATTCCACTAAGAAAAAGAAAAACAATCAGCAGTTATTATGCTTTTCCACACTAACATAATGTTCTCCCATTCCAAGTATAAGGAGAGACTGAGGTGGCTCAGGTCCAGATCCTCAAAGGTATTATGGACACAACTCTCGTTGAGATCAGTGGAAGGTAAATGACTAAGTACATTTGAGGGATTTAGGCTTCAGCATGCATGAAAAATGGCTTCTCAGTACCAGTCACTGAAGGTCACAAACCTGTTACTTCTCTGCCTTCCTAGTCCCTTCATATTGAGAATATTGGCAGTCATTCCACAAAATGAGGAATTACTCATGACATTCCAGACCTGAGCACTTGGGCTAGGAAAAATGTCCCTATGTAAAGTAAGATTTAAATATGATAGGGGACTCGATCCAGGTGAGTTGACCAAGGTAGTGCCCTGACTGCAGGTGAGGGAATGAATCAACAATGACCATATCAATGCACTGACAATAAATGTATTGATACAGTTTGAACTAATTCAAAGGTACTAAATAATAGTGCCTATTGCATGCTTCACATGTGTGCAACGTAAGTAACAGCACTGATACTGAGCCCGCTGCAGTGATGACACTGCATAAATGCAATGATATTGTATGATTTGATCCACAAGTACTCTATAGATGCTTTTGCTAGTGAGAAAGCACTGGAGGGACTGATATTGGGTGCACTGTTGCTAGTGGTGGATTCTCTTGTATTCTGCTTGTCCCTTCTGAATATGTGGATAGCAGTTACTGACTGCTGGTCCTCGCTCTGCTGAAGCAGCCATCAGGATCTTGCGCAGGAGTAAAAAGAACCTGTGTCCACTGATCAGTTTCTTTGCTGCTTCTTCACAGTAATGATGAGCAATTGGTTGGAGTGTCCATGATATACAAGTTACACAGCACCTCTGATGTGAGTAATAAGGATACAGCAAATTTTCTGTCGGAGAAAGTTGATCCTCAGATTCGCAAATCCAGCATTACTGTAAATGGTGAGTCTGGGAGACACGGGGTTCCTCTGAGACATGCTAAGGAGAGAAAAGGCAATGGCAGTCTGGGTTCAGAGTGCAGTCATTTAATTATAGAACCAAAGTGGCTTATGGTATCCTGCAAGCAAGGGACTCACTTAATGAGTGAGCAAAGGTCCATCATGTGCCAATAAGAGAGAAAAAAAGTTTCATAGTAGCTAGGGTCAGGAGGGACCTGAACAGATCATCTAACCTGACCCCTGCCACAGGCAGGAATGAAAGCTGGGTTCACAAGACCCCAGACAGGTGATCGTCCAACCTCCTCTTGAATTTGCCCAAGGTAGGGGCAAGGACCACTTCCCTGGGAAGTTGGTTCCAGATTTTGGCCACCCTAACTGTAAAATATTGCCTTCTGATCTCTAACCTAAACCTATTCTCCATCAGCTTATGACCATTGTTCCTTGTCACCCCAGGTGGTGCTGGGGAGAAAAGGGCTCTACCTATTTGCTGTTGATCTCCCTTGATGAGCTTGTAGGCAGCCACCAGGTCCCCCCTCAGCCTCCTCTTGCTGAGGCTGAACAGGTTCAGGTCCCTCAGTCTCTCCTCGTAGGACCTGTCCTGCTGCCTCTCACCAAGCGGGTGGCCCTCCTCTGAACCCTCTCCAGGCTGGCCACATCCCTTTTGAAGTGCGGCGCCCAGTACTGGACGCAGTACTCCAACTGCGGCCTGACCAAAGTCGCATAGAGGGGGAGCATCACCTCTCTGGATCGGCTTTAGCTGGCTCTTTGGGTGCATGACAACGAACAGGTGGCCTTGCTGGCTGCGGTCTGGCATTGGCGGCTCATGTTCATCTTGGAGTCAATAATGACTCCGAGATTCCTTTCCGCCTCTGTGCTTTCAAGAGGGGAACTCCCTAACCTGTACGTATGCTGTGGATTCCTTCTCCCAAGGTGCAGCACCCTGCATTTGTCTACGTTGAACCCCATCCTATTCTCATCTGCCCACTTTTGTAGTCTGTCTAAATCTAGTTGCAGCCTCTCTCTCCCTTCAAGTGTGTCCACCTCGCCCCACATCTTAGTGTCATCAGCAAACTTGGACAGCGTGCTTTCCACCCCCTCGTCCAAGTCGCTGATGAAGATGTTAAACAGTGCGGGCCCGAGGACTGAGCCCTGGGGTACCCCACTGCTCACATCTCGCCACTGCTCACAGTTCTCACCCTGTGAACTGTGATCAAGTTCAGACCTTTGTGGCAGTGGAGAGGCAGCATTGTATCAAAACCATAGCTCAAGGTTTCATCTAGCATTGTCTGTCTCCAATCAAGGCCATGTGCAGTTCCCCTGTTAACAGAGACTGGGGAGTAGGGACTGGCTGAGCCTTGGGCTGCCTCCTAGATTTGTAAGTAGAGTCTTGAAGAATATCTGAGGGGGGTAGTCCACCTCGCTGACCTAGAATGGCTCCAGAACCAGGAGAACCCCATACAAAGGCAAGTCTAGTTTTGAGTTTGTTTCTAAAAACCACACAACAATAGCACCTCCTCTGGTGCTCATAATAGTATTGTGCATTTACAAAGCTCTTTGCAAATGCTGGCTTAGCCTTACAACAGCGGTGTTGTTGTAGAAGACCACAGTGTCTACTTGTGACCACATTGCTCCTCAGCTCATGAGTGATTCCTACTAAGACCCCAGTCAGGTGCAAAAGGTCCTTCACAACTTTCAAGCAGGAGGCTTCCTGCACAACTGTCAAGTCACTTATAGGAAATCAGAACAACAGTTTACCTCAAGCCTATTTCCCCTCAGGGAGGCTTGGCAAATAGGACCTTCTAACCAGTTCCTGATCCCAGCTGGGCTTTTCTCACACAGCAAGATCTGGGGGTTTCTATTCCTTCCTAGCCAGCCCAAACAAGCTAAGCTCTCCCCTTTCAATTCTTCTCTCCAAGCCTGACACCAGTCATTGGGCAGGACTGATCAAGTTTGCAGCAGCTGGCTGAAGTTTTCCTGTACAGTTCAGGGCTTGCAGGGCTCATCACATTCTTACATACCCTTAAGGATACTGAGACATAGTGTGATCTCTGAGCTTCCATCAGGCAGATAGGACAGATCCTCCTTCCACTGGAAATCATTCCCCTTCAAAAGCAGGGAGTGGGGGATTGGCTTTCACCTGTATCCCTGGTCTGTCCTCCAATGACCAGGCATGGCCTCTGATCTCCACTCTCTTATAGTTGGCCTATTCAATCTCACATATCAGAATTAAACAAACCAAAAACTCAAATCTCACACTGAACAATTTTCCTTCCATTGTTCAGGTGAAAAAGCTGATCTGACCCTCTACAACTTCACCCTAAGGATCTTAGACCGGATGTTTTCAGAGTCACTGAATAATAAAATCAACAAGGACTTCCTGGATCTTCAAAGAGCAGTAACCCATGGGGTAGGGAGCACCATATCTGTATTTTCAGTGGGGATTCCCATATTTAAAGTGCATGCACCTTAGCCAGACCATGAATTTGCCTTTTATTCCTTGTGTTTCAGCTGACAAAGATCCTTAACAAAACCAACCTGTTTGCAGAAGTGGTAGTGGAGCAGTTCACGTGAGTTGTCCTTCAGAATCAGAGACAGACAGGACAGAACAAGGGTACTGAGATCAGGCTAGGAGAAAACACTTGCTGTGACTGTAGGGATCTTATGTGGGAATTAAAGAGAGGTCAGAGCATGAGAAAAAAATATTCTCTTCTACATTACAGTTAGAGGACTGAACAGACATATAGAGACTTCAGTGTCACAGTGGATCCTTTCATGGGGAGCAGAGAGCCTTGTCAAAGCCATGAGAATGGTTGGATTTTCACATATAAGGCTTAATGTCATGTCAGGCTGCCAGTTCTACTCCCAAACTCTCAGATTTGTATATAGCAATTCATCTGCCAATATGTACTTGTCTGCCAAAATGAGAGCTCAGCAATGGAGCTGAATCTGCCATAAGAACAGGTTCCCAAAATACAATACAGTGAAATAACTCTGCAGAAGTAAAGATGCGTGGCTACTTAATATCTCCAGTTTCTTCACCTGTGATTTCTGCTTCTTGTGGCTTATTGCTCAGGAAAGAACCCCCTAGCATGATGAGAGTCAGGTTAATAGAAAAGAAGCCAGAGATGCCAAATCATTAAATAATATATAAATCATGGCCTGTTCAGCACTGTTTTTCTTATTAAGCGTTTTCCTTCATCTGTGCAGGCCAGGATCAGTTATCGCAACCGTCACACCAACATATTTCCAACCATCCCCAACAGAATCCAGCATCCAGGACCTGATATTCCATCACCAAAATATCTTGAAGGAGGAAAGGCCTCACTATAGACCCCAACTCTGTTCTAGGTAAAAACACAAAGGGAATGAAGGGGTTTGGGATTGAGAATGGGCTATGGAAACTTTCAGAGCTGGGTTACTAGTTCAAATCCATCCCAAGGTGGCAGCTTCTTAGTTGGCTGCTCTAGCCAGGGAGCAGGGAGACAAGGCTAGTGGTTGTCATAGGACTGTCATCTGCAAAAGAACCGTGGGGATAAATAGACCTTGAACTGTGAAGACTACCACTGCCAGTTCTTATGTTTATTGTCTTGACTTAGCTCCCGACTCCCAGATTGGGGTCAACTCCCCCACTCCAGGAGGGCTTCATACCACTGTCCTGCCTCCTATGGTAGATACTACCATCTGGGCAGACAAGTGATGGCATGTACAACTTCCCACACCCTTACGTTGTTAGCCCTTGAAGAACATGTATGTAGACATTTGTGTAACTCAAGGTGGAAAAGCATGCATCCTTGTTCCTGTCTGGTAGCTGGCCCATTTAAGAGTGCAAAGGTTTAACTGCCAGCTAATGGAGTTATTCCTTTAGCTTATGTGGAAAAGGCTCTACTTTTTAGAGCTAGTATCAGGTTAGAGTGTTAGCAACTCGTAAGAGGTTAGTTATAGTCGTGTGCACATCACTGAAGCATGTGTTTTGCAAATCATGCTCTAAATGCCACTGTAGACCAAGCACTATTTTGCTAGTAACTTGGCATACAATGAATTTGGCCCCTGCTGCCTGCCTGGATACAACCCAGATTAATGGTGGCATAGAATACAGAAAAGACCTGCTAAAAGGAGCAGTGAATATTTCATGCTTTCTTGTTTTAAACACAGGTGCTCCCTCATTGCCTCCGACAGAAAGAACTTTTCCAAGCTATGCCATTGCCATCATAGTACTCTGCATCTTGCTGATCATTGCTGTTTCAGTCGGGATTCTCTTGGTGAGTCATGGAATGCCATTTTGGTCAGCCAGTTATTAATGCAGCCTGGTCATCCAGTCAGGATGTACAAACTCTTCCTCAAGCAGAACTAAAATGAGAGGCAGGCCTTGCATTCAGAAAGTAAAGACAAGTCTAAGGCCTCAAATCAGACCCACTATCTCCCTTTTCCCCTTGTCGGCTAGCTTCTTAAAATCTCTCCTGAATAAACTTGACTTTCTAAATGAGGGAGACTAAACTTTCCAACCATTGAAGAGAAAAAAAGAAACAGACTTCACTCCTGAATCACTAGGGTCATCTTCCTTGATGTTGACCTGGGAAAGATTTTGCTTCACTCCAAATGTGGAAAGGGTCTGATCTTTTCAAACAAAACCAAAAAACTTCATTTAAAAAGAAGGATGAAGAGATTACATGGGTCTTCCCAACCCTCATGGCATATGTCACTCCTTCATTTCCAGGCTAAGAAAACTGACAACTACAGGAGGTTTACCAGTTCGTGGGGCCCCACGAACACCTTATGAAAGACAAGACAGTGCCCCTCAATATAAGGTAAGACCTCCTCTCCCTTACACACTGCTCTTTGCTTGCTTGTTGTTTCTCTCCATTGGGGTAGTTTAAGGCTCCCAATTCCAACCTGCTGTCCAAAATTCTCTGGCAATGAATAAATGGAAGCCCAAGAATATGGGAAAAATATAGCGATCAGCCTGCACACAATCCCATGTCCACTGTGGGTACATAATATGGGTTGAGCATACTCAGGATTGCTATCTAAAGAGTTTCTGCTTCCCCCAAGAGGTGCCTGATGCTTGGCAAGAGTTAGTACAAAAAGTGCCAGAATCTTTCTTGATTAATTGGCTTGGAATTTGGCAGAGTGCATCCCATCACCCTTCCTGGGCCCTCCACCATATAATAAGCCGAGCCCAAGCTCACACTGCAGCAGGAAAGGGGTCCCCTCATTGTTCCACCTGCACGGATATGTCTGAGAGCAGTACAATGGCGCCTTGTCTTTCTCTGTTGCTCATGGCACAGAGACAATGGGACCAGGAGCTAATTTCATGTGTTGATTTTTGCTGTTCAAACAGTGTAGATTAAATATTAAAGATCAAATTTCCATGGAGCAGCTCCAAAGTGCCCTATTCACTCCAGACAGATGCTCAGCAAATATGATGATCCATTTTAGTAGTTACTAAAGAAGCAGCTGTTCACATTTACCAGGGTCTTGTTGAAACAGTTGGTTCTACATTGGGCTACAATCAATATGGGGTGAGAGGGGTCATTACACAAGCCAAGCAGGCATTTAAATGCTAGAAGCTATTCAGATAGTCACAGATGGAAAGCAATGGGCCAAGTCCAAGCTGCATAAGTCAGGAATGCTTTGTAGACAGCAGTGAACCTATACCTGTATACATATGCTGAGAGTCTGGCTTCATACTACTTTAGACTCAGTGCCTTGCCAGTGAAGGTTTTTTCATGCTGACCAGCTATGTGCTTCTTCTCTGCGGACATAGCAGTTGAGTTCAGCCTTTCATATCAATTGGTTATTTGGTGTCCACTCAAACTAGTGCATCACTTGCAGCAGTAGGGTCTTCCACAGCTGTTACACAGGTTATATCATGTCCAACCAGTTCTGAGCTTAACATTTGTATCACATGCCATAAACTACACACAGCATCTTGATGGAGCTAGGGATGATCAATTTGGTTTGGCCAAACCAGAAGCCCAAAGCTTTTTTGTTGCTTGAAGTTTGGTTAGAAAAAAAGCTGATCTATTTTTAAAGTTTTCTAGAGCTGCTGTTGGATCAATTTCTGTCCATCTGTCTGAGCTTGTGTGCAGTGTTCCCCACCAGCCTGTTAGATGTCTTTCACATTTGTTTTGGACTGTTTTATCCTCTGTAGTTCAATGACTGCAACTTTTTGCCAGAGGTGGTTGCCTTTCAGCAATGGATGACATCAAATTGCCAAGAGCCCTGGGATGTTTAGAAAACAGATGTTTGCTGCTCAACATGTCAATTGTTACCAACTGCCTCATTGTTATGTGGTTTCTATCTGAGCCTAATGCATAGATCACATTTATCCCTGCAGATTCACTTGGATGAGCTCCTGAATTAACCTGTCCCCAGAAACATGAGGTCATGAAACCAAGGCCAGATGCAGCAAGAAACAATGAACTATACAAACAAGACATACCAAGGCAAACCCTAGACATTATGAATACTACTGGCTGGTGAAAAGCTCAGCTCAGCTCAGCTGGATGGAGCCAGCCATCTTGCTCTCTGATTTACAACAGGGCAGATCTTCACCATGGAATAGGGGACCTGAAAGGGTGCATGGCAGGTGAGGTCAGGGGGAAGGAAAAACATGCACTATGACAGACAGAGTATCCAACCATATTAAGAACACTGAGGCCCCTCCAGATATCCACAGCAGCAGAGCAAGTTGCTACTGAAACCCAGCCAGGCTTCCCCTAAACACATGTTCACTTTATTCACATCCAGGGAAACATGCATCCTCACTCCCCACCCCCCACAATCATATGGCTTCAGGGAGCCTCAGCCAGCACTCCCAGGGGTGCAGCCTGTTCTGGTAGCACAGGTTTCCCAGCAGAGGATGGAAACAAGGTAGAGATGAGGCACCATGCCAGTGCTCAGGCCTCACCAAAGGCTCTCTCTTACCATCATGAACCCCAGGCAGTTTTTACCAGGTGCTGATGGGCTGTTTGCACTGAACTTCCACCTCTCCTTTGCTATAAAGCTGCTGGTCTCACCGTTGCTGTCTTGCATACTGTATACATAGACTTGACCTTCTTCCTTTCCCCTTCTCCATTGCTTTAGTAATATCAACTGTTATGCCATCCTATCACTCCTTCTCACCCAGACTACCAGCTTTTCCTGCATAATGAAACACAAAGCATTGTGGGACTTAAAAGCTATGACCAATCGTTCACCTCAACCCTGTGCTGCGGTTGGTACCCCCTCTCCTTACCCCCGGTTTATGTTTTATCTTTCTAGGGCATACATTTTTCAGAGCAGGGACAATCGATTTGAACTAAATATAGTAGGACTTTTAGCTTTTCATAAGACTTCAAGCAAGGCTCTCCAGCTAATCTTCCCTGCTAGAATAGGCTGGTTTTGGGGGGGATGCTGGGACTAAGTCCCATCTATAATTCCAGACACGTTAGCACCCCTGTGTGATATGTACAATGTAGCTGTTATACAGCAGTCTGTAGTGGCAACTTCTGCTGCTGGAGGACATCTGGCGAGACCAGCATTTCTTCAGCCCCCGGGGCAACCTGGTGGTTGTAATGCTATGTAGAGGCCACTGAAAACCACTGAAAAACTTCTCCTGACAGCTCCTGGAGTGACAGCAGCACAGGATGCACATTTGTTAGGGGTAGGCTCAGAATAAACCCCCAGACTAGGGACAGACATTACACATAAACCAATTTAAGTGATCAGAAACTGGTTTAAACCTGCAACAGAATGTAAGCTCAGTGCACATAAACCAGTTTCAAAATGGCTGAAACTGGTTTAAAATAAACCTGGTTAAATGTAGCATCAGACTTAACTGATTTGGGTCAGGTCAGTTTATGCAATGTCTGTCCTAGACCCCTTCCTGGTTTAAGTTAAACCAGAGTCCCCCAGCATCCCAGATGCTTTGCAGCTCTGGGTGGGGCTGTCTGTTCCAGAGAGCAGAGCTGGCTAGCCTCCCTGCTCCCTGGCCAGAGCTCTGATAGAGACTGCAGGTACAGTGGGGCCTGCCTGGCTTTCCCCTGCCCACCTCCCCCTTGCTGCTCAAGTAGGGATTCCCCTCTCCCTTCCTCTCATTTCCCACAGCATGGACCCCAGCCCCACTGACCCTCAGAAGTAGTCTTTCTGAACTATAAGAAGGCCTTTGACACTGTCTCTCACCCCATCCTCATCAATAAATTAAGTGACTGTGGCATTGATGCCTGCACAGTTGGATGGGTAAAAAATTGGCTGATGGGGCGCACCCAGAGAGTAGTGGT
>NW_005842355.1:586441-593053 GCF_000455745.1 Alligator sinensis
GACAGAGCTCGGGCATAGACTGCAGGCACAGCAGCATCTGCCTGGCTTCCCCTGCCTTACCCCTCACCTTGCTGCTCATTGCTCAAACAGGAATCCCTTCCTCCCTTCCTCTCATCTCCCACAGCACAGACCACAGCCCCATGGACCCTAGGTATGTGGTATGCTAGCTAATGCTGAGAGGCATCTGGGTATGTCTCCAATGTCACTAGGACAGGCAGACAGACCAGTGACTGGTTAGGGCTTTTTGCAGCTAATCAACAGGTCAGCTAGTAAAGTCCCTTTTTGGAAACAGCTGTTCAAGAGCTTGAACTTTCCTGCCCAGAGCAGGGGGGCTGGACCCAATGCTCTCATGAGATCCCTTCCAGCCCTAAACTTCTGTGAATCTGTAATGGAGAGAGGATACTGTTTTGCTGATGGGGTGATAAATACTGTAAGATAAACCCTGCTGGCTTGCTTGCCTGTCAGGTTGCTGCAGACAGTATTAAAAAGCAGGGAGAGAGAAATTGAAAAGCTCCATATCATCAACAGATGCATGCACTGCACACACCCGCTTTGCCTCAGAGCGCTAGCCTGGGGCTGTGGTCCAGCAACACTGTCACCCCATGAGCAGGGAAGAGCCTGGGATGGTGCAGGCAGGGGGGGGACTTACACCCCTCCCTAATCAGAGAGTCTGGCCTGGGCCTGGCCACACCCCCCCCCCCCCCCCACCCTTGTAGAAGGGAGGGGCGGGCTACTCTAGCACCCCTCCAGCTTCTAGCCTGAGCCACTGCAGGCATGTGCCTGCATTTCTTCAGTCCAGAGGGGATGTCTGGATGGTTACAAACCAGTTCAGCCTAGCCAGGTTAGACTAACTGGCAAAGGTTGAATCAATTCAGGCTCAGCATTTCTGAATGTCTGTCCTTAGCCCCAGAGACCAGACACACAGAGCCTTCTGCTACAGCCATGGAAACACAAGACTAGGAGAGACCCCCCCAGGGCAGTCTCCAGTCCTCTGCTGTCACAGGCAACACATTTAAAAGTACAGCCATTTTTCACCCCAGGAGTCAAACGCATAACCTTTAATATGAAAAGCAAGAGCCATGGGCCTATGCCACCAAGTCAGGCCTTCCTCAAGGACTTTGTTCCTGCTTCTGCAGGACCCCACAACAGGTGGGTGGAGCAAGATTATGACTGAGAGGGAGGGAAGGGAATGTCCTACCCCAGAGGCTGGGTTGAATGCAAGGATTTTCTGAGCATAGAAGGGAGGAGTTTGAAGAAAAAAAAAAAGCACTGGGAATGGCTTCATGGTTCATAGACATTAGGGCTGGAAGGGACCTTATGAGATCATCAGGTCCAGCCCCCTGTCCAAGGGGCAGGAAGTCAGCTGTGGGGCAGATGACCCCAGCAAGATAAACATCCAGGCCTTTCTTGAAGGTATCCAAAGTAGGTGCTTGCACCACTTCTGGGGAAGTCTATTTCAGACTCTGGAGACTCACATGGTAAAGATGATTTGTTATGTCCAGTGTAAAACAGTCTTCCAGCAGTCTGTGACTGTTAGACCTCATCTTCCCTTGGGATGCCCTGGTGAACAGACAGACATTCTCCCAGTTCCTGGTGCACACCCCTTATATACTTATAGGCTGCCATCAAGTCCCCCTTGAACCTTCACTTCTCCAGGCTGAAGAGTCCTGTGCCTCTCAGCCTCTCCTCATAAGGCCTGTTCTCTTGGCCTCTAATCATGCACATGGCTCTCCTCTGGACTCCCTCAAGCTTCTCCACATCTTTTCTAAAGTGTGGAGCCCAGAACTGGATGCAGTATCCCAGCTGCTGCCTCACCAAGGCTGAGTAAAGTGGGAGGATGACTTCTTGGGTCTTGCTTGAGATGCCAGTTAGTCTAACCTGGCTAGATGCAAGCCAGAGTTTTATTTGCTTTGCCAGCTGAATGTCCAGCTTCTTTCCAGGAGTCCCTGCCATACAAGGCGGCCTGGTTTAAGGGTGCTTGGACTGTGGGCCACACTGTTCCTATACTTTCTTCATAGCACTTTGCCGCTCCAAGTGACTGAGGAGTTCTTCAGGGAGCAAACCCATCTGTCTAAGCCAGCAGGATAAGCTACCTGCTTATCAATTCAGCCTTGGGTTTTTTGACTGTGTCTACTTAGTCTCAGAGAGAGAGAGAGAGAATTGAGATTGATCACAAAGGTGTCTAAAACACCTGAAAGCTCCTGTCCAAGACCAAGACTACCTGTGTCACAGAAAGCAAACACAAAATACAAAAGCAGAAACGAGGCAGATGCCTTTGATATTAAATAAACCAGGTGATTATTTCTTAAAGAGCTATATTAAGTTACACCTACTGTATTCTTCCCATTCAGTTTGTGTTTTCACAAGCAGAGCTAATAGGCTGTAGTTTTTAGTTCATGCCAACAGTTTGTAGGTGCTGTCACACTGCTGTGCCATGCCATCACTTCTTAGATACTGGGACTATTAGCTCTTTCATCTGGAATCTCAATGCCCCTTTCCTATACTTCTCCCCATGTGCTGCATGTCTCCAAATAAAATTACCTAACTAATACACAGCAGTTTGTAGCATATTTGGTATTGGGGCCATCAGATCTGACTGCACTGATCAGGGTAGAAGTAGAGCAGGTCACTTTATGGTAGTCTTCCTGGAATGGCAGCAGCACTTTTGTTCTAATAACTGGCATGAAGCTTGAACACTTAAGAACTGAGGCCTGCATCCTCAGAAGTATTTAAGCACCGTAACGTCCACTAATGGTTTATTAGAATAACGGTGTTGACCAAGCATTTGGAGCTCTCACCTGCACTGATTTCCAGTTCTGGTAGTTGATCCTGTTGGGAGAAGGTCCAACTCAGGGGAAATACTGCCAGATTACTGAGATAAGGATAGTTATTGATGTAACAGTCTGGGCTAATCCAAAAAACAAGTGCAGTTAGAGGTACTCTCCTACAGGGGGGGAAGAAGGAATTTCCCATTGTACCCTGGGGACCAGAAATAAATCCCAGTGGTAACTGGTGAGGGTTTGGTTTGAGTTCACTGGGTAGGCAGAGCCAGAGCCATGCACACATGAATTCACTGAGGAGCCAGCTTCATATTAACAACAGAGATCTAACTAGCTGTTTGCTGTTTTGATGAGTGTTATAGCCCATACTGGGAAATGATTTATATTATGATAAACCATTTTTACAGAGTGCAAATTGGATTTGCTAACTAACTCTTAATGCTAGGTCTTCCTCAGGTCAGCTGTTACCCTGGACAGTCTCTCAGATGAGGCTACTTTGGTATACTTCACTTAAAACTGCAGCAATCTCTAGTCAACCACTGATCAACTGGGTGTAGCGATAATCACTCCAGACGTACTGCATGCAGTACACCCACGCAGTCTTGTAAACTGTGAATCTAGACCAGTCTCAGGGCCCAGCAGCTCTAGCAAGAAATAACACAAGCCCAGAAGATTTCTTACTTCATTAACTCCTAATCATGAGCAGCTCTCAGTTTCTTAGTGCAGCAAATGCAGTTATCACATTTTGCTTCATTCTCTAAGAAATAAAGCTGCTCTTCTCCTCAGGCACTCTCAGGAAAGGGGCTCCTTGAAGTGTTTGGTGTGAAGGAGACTATTTCAAAATATCCAGAGCAATTACTTAAAAGCTTTTCAAGCTCCATCAGGCTTAAGGAAGAGAAACATGTGCATAACATTAGGTAGTTAAGAATCCAAGCTTTGGTTGCTTAAAGGTCTCACAGAAAAGACTGCAGATGCAACAAGATGCCTTTCACTTAACTTGTTAAAGACTATACAGAAAAAAACAAACAAAACAAAACAAAAACCAAACAACTTTCTGGAATGAAAGCTCACCTGGCCACACAGCTAATCACAGTCTCCAGTAACACTTCTGATCCTATCGTGTCTTCACTAGATTCAAGCTCTCCACAACTCAGTTTAATATATCCTCACTCCAGGCCTTATGGGAAAGGACCACTCCCTGATCTCCATTGGCTATTTGCTAAATAGCTTTCCAAGTGAATTCAAGGCATACCCTGCTGGGTATGGAGAGGGGCTTAAGAGTGTCTCTTGCTTACATGAGTAGTAATTTATTATCGATGCACAATCATGGCATCCTACAGACAGCTTCATGGAGGTAGGAGGCAATACAAGGGTTTGTTGTGCTGCATAAAAGAGACTGAGATGGTGTGAGGGGGTAACCCTGCTGAGACAGCTTCACTCTTGTGAATGTTTTATGGCTTCAGTTCTGGCTGTTAAATATGTACTGCTCCCTACCCCTCCCTGAAGAGACTGTTTCAGGTAGAAGAGAATGAAGCCAGCATAAATGCCCTTGCTCACAAACAAAGGTGTCAGAAACATGTACTAGCCTAGTAATTACATAACCACTCAGTGCTTCGGGATGGAGAGGTGCACAATGCATCCCTGGGTGGTACTGCCTTCAGCTCCATTTCCCATCTGGTAGAATGACACAGCTTGTGATTAGGGTAATATGTAACAATGCAAATTAACTTTCCAGACTGATAGACTATGGAAACAAACTCATACTTCCCCTCTTTCCTTCAAGAACTTTGTTTCTGGGGATTGAATCATGCATTGGGTTCACTTACACATGAAGGACAAAGGCCACTCAGACTAGCACACAGCCTCCTCAGTTCTTGGCCGGGCAGTCCTGGAGTGGAAAGGTGACTTGAGTGCCTTCCCCTTCATTTTTGCACTGCTGGGTTCACCTCCACATGCGACAGCGTAACTGAAAACAAAAACTCCGCTACACTGGATAGAGGAGACTGCCTCTGCCTTTTCATGACGTCCAAGGCGGTACATGTATGAGGTGGGGGGGAGCTTCCAACTGGCAGTGGAAGGGCCACTGTGCTAAGAGGGAATCTTATGGGGGAAGAGGCCTCCCTTTGGGGAGAGGAGAAGGGGATCCACCACAATTATAATCAGGCTGCAACATCAAAAAGGTAAAACCTTAAAACCAAAACAACATAAGAAGAGTAATGTCAATGAGCGATATACATCGACCCTTATCAAAAAACGGAAAAATCGGAGGAGGAGAAAGCAGAAGGATTGTGGGTTAGGTTACATGGAGGGCAAGGAGAAAAAGGGACTTGGTGGTAGGGGTCTGCTACAGACCCCCACACCAAGGGGAAGAACTAGATTCGGGGCTCCTGAGGCAACTCTCGGAGACCATAAAAACTAGGGAGGCGGTAGTCATGGGGGACCTAAGCTACCCAGACATCTGCTGAGAGACGCAGACAGCAAAGTCCCACCGTTCACACAGGTTCCTATCCTGTGTACAGGACCTCCACCTGACGCAAGAGGTACATGGTCCCACTAGGGGGAATGCCTTACTGGACCTGGTATTGGCAATGGGGGATGATATGGTAGGGGACCTACAGATCAGTAGTCACCTGGAGGACAGTGATCACCAAATAATAGAATTCATCATAAGACATCGAGTGGGTAAGGTAACTAGTAGGGTGAAAGTGCTAGACTTTAGCAAAGCTGATTTCAATTAACTCAGGCGTTTAGTCAAGGATGCACTGCATTGTAGGAGTTTTGAAGAAATGGGAGCCCAGGAAGGGTGGCTGTGCCTTAAGGAAGTGATCCTTCAGGCACAGAGGGAGACGATCCCAATGCAGGGAAAAAGGGGTAAAGGGGCCAAGAGGCTTCCTTGGTTGACCAGAGAAATCCAGAGCAGCCTACGGGCTAAAAAGGGGGGCATATAAAAAGTGGAAATGGGGAGAGATTACTAAAGAGGAGTATACCTCCTCTGCTCGCGCTTGTAGGGAGGCAGTTAGACGGGCCAAAGCTACCATGGAGCTGAGGATGGCAACCCAAGTAAAGGATAACAAACAAATGTTTTTTAGATATATAGGGAGTAAAAGGAAGGCCCAGGGAGGAATAGGACCTCTGCTAAAGGGGCAGAAGCAATTGGTGACAGACAGAGGGGACAAGGCTGAACTCCTCAATGAGTTCTTTGCCTCAGTGTTCCTAGGCCCGGAGGAGCTCCATCTGAGGGTATGGAAGGCACTGGCTGACGTCATTACGCAGCCACTGGCGGGAGTATTTGAGCACTCACGGCGCACAGGCCAGGTCCCGGAGGACTGGAAAAGGGCCAATGTGGTCCCCATTTTCTAGAAGGGGAGGAAGGAGGACCCTGGCAACTATAGGCCAGTCAGTCTCACCTCCATCCTTGGCAAAGTCTTTGAAAAAAATTATCAAGGCTCACATTTGCGAGAGCCCGGCAGGAAAAATTTTGCTGAGGGGAAACCAGCACCGGTTGGTAGCAGGTAGATCACACCTGACTAATCTAGTCTCTTTTTATGACCAGGTTACAAGACACCTGGATGCAGGAGTAGGGGTTGACATCGTTTACTTAGACTTCAGGAAGGCCTTCGATATGGTATCCCACACCATACAGGTGAACAAGATAAGAGGCTATGACTTGGATGACTACACAGTCCGGTGGGTGGCGAATTGGCTGGAGGGTCACACCCAGAGAGTCACGGTGCATGGGTCGGTATCGACCTGGAAGGGTGTGGGCAGTGGGGTCCCGTAGGGCTCGGTCCTTGGACCGATACTCTTCAATGTCTTCATCAGCGACTTGGAC
>NW_005842355.1:593931-596928 GCF_000455745.1 Alligator sinensis
TTGCTTACCCTTATACCCAAGGAGCAAGGTCTGACCCTATTTATGGAATAGATATTCCCCATTCCTCCCACCCATACCGTTACAGGCATCCCCTTTTTACCCCCATTTAGGACTTATCTAGTAAAGGGGGTACATGCATAGATGGTGTGGGAGAGGAAGGTATATCTGGGATAGGGGTGCAAGACTTCAGGCCATTCTATCCACAAAGTTGCTCTCTCACTAGGTCTCTGAGCACAGAGCAGAGGTCATCAGCCATGTTAGCCTGAAGTCAGGCAGAAGGTAGGGCAGGGTGGCACTGTAGAGATTAACTGGTTCACAGAGGCATGGGGGGAACGGACGAGCAGAAAGATCTATGGAAAGGAAAGAGACAAGGGAAAGGGACTCCACTAAGGAAGGGGATAAGTAGGATGATTAAATTATTTAACAAGTTACAACCTGGATAGACACTGGAGTAAACAGCTAGTCTGGTAATTAGTCAAGAAGTCAGTGGAGGAACACCAAATTCTTTGGACATCATTGACCTTAGAGCAACTGTCCTTAAACCAAGAACTTAAAACAAACCTGAAAGCAAAACTTCAGAACAAGAAATCGTTTAGATAGGATTACATTAACCTAGGACTCAACAGGGAGGAGGGATACTTATCTATTATCCAGACTAGGTAACACCTGGAGGGACACCAGAGTAAACTGCCTTGCTCAAGTCAACAGATCTAATGGTTCCATTTATTATCTCTCTCAATATCCCCTGCCCATGTCCCTTTTCCTTCTGTATAGGTTCTTTGCTTTCTAGCAGTCCATTCCTAGCATCTGATAAAGCAGGTTGTTGCCTAAAAGACCTCATTCCTCTGATGCAGCTGGCATCTTAGTATAGAAACATGAACTCAAATTCAGCAATTTTTCCCCAGTTTCCTGTAGGCAACATAAAAAGGTAGGGCTAGACACTACTCTGCTTCACCAGTGCTTGCAGACAGTCTTTGTAAATATTAAGGGTAAGTTTTGGGGCATAGCAACTACACTTTAGGTTTTAATTGTCTTGCTGAGCATTGCAGAATAAGTTGGCATCCCCTTAGGGGCCCCAGACATTTTCATGCTGTAGTCTGCAGATCTCAACTATGTTAAGAAAGAAACTTCCCCACTCCAACCAGGGGGTGGGAATATTGTAATTAAACAAAAAGCCTGATGTGTTGCCAACACATGGTACTGTGTCAGTGTGATTAAACAAAGTTCTAGCAATATGTAATGCAAGGCCAGAACTTGATAGCTTAAACGGCTTGGCATTTAAATAAGTTATGTTTATATCAAGTACTAACAGCATTATATTAGTAGTAATATAGTTAACATAAATGTTTACACACACACACACACACACACACACACACACACACACGTTATCAAGCTGTGAACTTTTTATATAGTATGTTAATAACAGTAGTGTGATTGATTAAACATTATATACACTTCTCAGTCATTTAAAGTGTGCCTGTGTAAGCAAAAGAAGGTTTGCTAAGGTGCTGAATATGCAAGTTACCAGACAATGAACTGATTAATGGATTAAAGAACCAGCCCATGACCAGGTAAAGAGGAAATAAGCTAAGCAACAGGGTAAAAGAAAAATTCTGCATGTCCTGCATTTTAGCCTAAACAACTTTCAAGGCTGACTTCTGTGACAGGAACGACCTTGAGCTGAAACAAAATATATGAGAAACAACATCTGGATAGAGAAGTGTGGATAAAAAAAAAAAAAGACACACACACAAACAAACACACCCCACCTCAACTTTAAACAAAGACTTAAAATCCCTATAAAAAGTAGGATGCAGCAATGCCAGAGTGAAAAATCCACACTCTGCAACCTCTGCTAGAGTACAGATGCGTCTGTTCATCCCTGCTCCCATCACCCTCAATGAGCCTGGGATGGCCACCCCCTGCTACTATTAAGCAAGTAAGCTGGTAACTGTAACATCTCCATAAAGTGTGTTTGTCTATGTAAATAATAACCATTTGTTTTTGTGTTTGTCTCTGCAAAGTCTTTGTATGTTTTTGTTCTATGTAATCAATAAATGCAGCACTTTGCTTTATCCCCCCCTCATAAGGTCTTGCTCATAAATTTAAGCAGTTGGCAATTTATATAACAACTGCATGCCATGTTGAATGCAGTTAGCAAGATAGCAGCTTCCACAAGCAGGGAGAACTTGGGCTGGGAATAGCAGTTCAAGGCTAGGCTGCAAGTTAAGCAAGGCTTGTTGGTTTTTCATTAACAGTAGGTGATGCTCTGCAGCACTGCTGCTTCTCTTCATTGTGCATGCTGTTCTTCTTATTGAAGAAAGTAAGATGAGGCCAGAAGGTAGGAATACAGCAGGGTACCTATGCTCATCCAGCACAAGTGCTACCTCAAAAGAAGTTCCTACCTACCATATTTACTCAAGTCCAAGATGATAACAAATTTGTTATCATTTTCCAGGTATAGAATGCAAGTATTGAAAAACTGTCTTGATTTCATGCTCCCCAACCCCACAGTAGGGAACCTTGGCCTCAGCCCTACCCATTTCTTCCCCTAGCAGCCTTCCTGTCTCTGAAGAACAACCTACAGCTGTTCTTCTCCCCTTGGCCCCCCAATTTCTGCTTCCCCCCCTTACTGTCAGATGCTCTTCAGGCTCCATTCCCTCCCCAGAGCACAGCACAGAAGCATAACCCATGCCAGCTATGCAGCAGTGTCAGCACTGCAAATTGTCTGGGGAGGAGACAGTTTCCACATACTCCATGACCAGGAAGGAATCCAGCCCAAGCTGCAGCCAAGCTGTATCTGACAGGAAGATTAGAGGCAGAAGCTGCAGAGGGCAAGACAAGGGGAGGCAGGCAGCTGTTGGGGGTCCATCTCTGGCCCCATCCTAGGCTTGGAGCCAGGAATCAGAGCTGCAGGTGCTCTCTGTCCTCCCTTATCCCCATCCCAGCTTTATATGCAAGGGACTCACACTGCTCCTCAGCATGCTGTTGGGC
>NW_005842355.1:596987-603808 GCF_000455745.1 Alligator sinensis
CTTTAGTTGAAAAGTATGGCACTCTTGCTGTATGATTCAACATCCTCACCTACCTCTAGCAAGGATGGAGTTGTGTACAATAGCAATGAGCATAAGCCAAATGAATTTTATTTATTTTCAAGTGGTTCCAAATAAAAGGAGTGACATCCAATACAAAAAAAAACAAACCCACTTTAAAATTAGCTACCACAAATAAATAAATATATATATAAAAAAATGTACATATTAAACTACTTTGTTGCCAAGTTGCTTGCGTGACCTCAGCTGGGTGGGGAGAGGGAAGAAAATAGAAAGAGGAGGAAATAGCCATCTTCCAAAAAGTTTGGGGGTAGGGAAGAAAGGGTCCTACACTATAAACTAGTGTTCTTGAATGAGCCAGCTCAACCCAACTGCCTGGCCCTCCTTCCTCTATTTTCCTACCTGTAATGAGGGAGGAAATTTAAAAAAAAAAAAAAAAAAATCACCCCTCAGATCTTTTAGGGAAAGGCAGTCTTCCCTAGAATCCAGCCATGCTGATACCATGTGGTTGCAGAGGAGACTCATGCTGGTATTTGTTAAACTGCAGTAGCACCATGTATGGCCCAGAAAACTACTTCCATGTTGGTACACACTGAGTAGACAGAGCACAAAAGCTAGTTCTTTAAGAGAGCTCCTCAGCATCCCAAGATAGTTTATAAATTGAATAAAAATCACCTTTACTGAAGCTCAGATTCAAGTTAGATTCAGCCATCTTGGTACATGCTCTTCCATACTACATGAATCCCAGATTGGAGGCTTGCCCAGGTGTAGTCAGCCAAGGAAACATGGCCATCAGGTGGGGAAGAGGATGAATATTAGCTTGTAGTGGGAACAACTACCACTTTGCACTGAGTGGATGACTTGTGCTCTAAGCATGTGGACAAAACCACCAAACCAACAACAACAACCCACAAAACACCCATAGATAAACTTGCCCAAGTCTGTATTAACAGTAGACTTTCTGCCTCAGTTAAAGAGGAAGGTCACCAGCTGACATGAAGGAGGAGCCACCAGTTCCAACCATAGGGGACACCTATACAGCAAAACAAAAACAGTAGTACCCCCAGCTGTAGAAGCCCTGTGATAACTGTTGGTTCCCATTTTGGAAGAGCCAAGTAGGAAGGTCCTCTGAAACAATCAGTCAATGCCCCACTGTAGCCAAGGATGAAGCTATTGTTTGAGAGTCAATCAAGTTTATTCACACTAAATGCCAACAGAAGTGCTGTCTGTAGTCTGGCATAAGTGGTTACATCATTGTAAGAGACTCAACAACTTTCTCCTCATTGAGATGGACAGTAGCACCACTGGACTTAAAGTCCCTTACCACCCAGCAAAAGCTTTATGAGCCTTCTCAGTGGCAGCAACATCTGTTCCAAGGAGCAAGTTGACACCAACTATAAACACTAAAAAACAAACTAAAGTGCAATAGGAAGAATGAATAAAAAAAAAAAAAAGGCACAATTCTCTTAAAAGTTATACTCATAATAAAACTCTGCCATCCCATGATGGGGGGAGGAGAAGGAAATTTGCTTGGTTCAGTGAGAACTTATCTAGCTTCATTGGCAAAGTATGGAGACCAGAACTGGCTTTGTGTCAAGAAACCGGTGATCAAGAGTTCAGTCCCATGGAGAACCTACCTCCTTGCTGTTTTGGAAAGGGGCACCTAGTCCTCCGCCTTACACAGTTTGTGCATCCCCCAGAGTGATCAAGCCTGTACTACAAGAGCAGTGCTCCTCAGAAGCAAGGGGGAAGACAACCAAGACAGATTTCCCTTTGGTATGTTGGGGAAGGGGGAGAAAAAGAAAAAAAGAAAAAAAAAAAATCCAGTTGCAGCTAGTTTCACAGTTCTATAGTGCAGGCAGCATTTATTCATGGTGCAGACAGGTAATTGCTCTTTCATACATCCACAAATTAAAGTACCAAGGACAGTACCAAAGTTGACCAAGTGAGAGGGTGCCTCCACTCAGATACCTTCCTGAGGAGCAAGTGCTTTGAAGACTCCCAGAGCAGGTTGAAAGACTTGTATGCTGCATCTTCAGTCTCTGGCGCTTTGTTTTCCTGGGGCATACGAACATCTGCCGTGACCCTGCAGTTCAGATAAGAGTCTAAGTCATCTCACCCGTTTGGTCTGCCTGGGTTTATAGACACCCCCAGCCTCATTCTAGTCTGTTGGACAGCAAAAGGTCAATCCTGCTGTAGCTCTAGAAGGGGCAAGCCTCCTGTGGAAGAAGTAGTTTCCTACAAGCTAACAGAGATACTACATGCATTAGAACAAATCAGTCCATGCCCTACCAAGCAGATATGCAAGTTTAACACCCCCCCAAAAAACAAACAAACACCCCCCCCCCCGCAAATGCCTCTTAATGCTCCAGGAAGAAATGGAGGAGTTTGTTAGCGTTACATAGCTCTAGATCTTGGCTTGATGTTGGGATACTACAGGTCTTCCCATTTTAGAGGGGGAAAGACAGCACAAGGCAGGAGATTTGTTAGTAGCTTCCAATAAGAGCACTGGATGAGTTTCAGATACTTACAGCTAGAAGGTTAAGTAGGTGTTAGATTGAAGTTGCAGCAATGGCTTTTCTTGCATCTACAGTTACAAGGCAAATTTGGAAAGCCCAAAGTTTTGAGAGGAGACAGCCCAGTTTACCCTTTTCCTGCCCAGCTCCTAGGATCCTGCCAGAAGGATACGGCTCCAATCCAGAGTCCACTGCTACCAAACCTCCAAAAATCACAGCTCTATAAATACTACACAGAAGTCCAAGGCTACACAGAAGCCCTTCCCATGTTACTTGCCTCTGGAGTGGTAGAGGAGAATCCTGGACGGTCCATTTCAAAAGTTTGCATTCCTGCTTCAGGATCTCTCCTGCTTCCTATTTTGATCTGGTCACGCCAGCCAAAAACTTTGGGCTTTAGACACTGTCAGAACAAAATGGCAGAGATCTTTCCCAGCATATTGGAGACCAGTGATGTACCATGGATCTCCAGGACCCAGGGGCCAGTGCTTGCATTTGTGTCCCCTCTCCTCCCCCATCCTTCTCATAGCAAGGAGGTCACATCATGTGATAAGAAATCTGAAGGGCCCGACTGGTGCCACCCTCAAGCTTGGCCCCCTCATTGGTCTGCTACTGCAGACTGGAGTTCCAGTTACTGGAACAGGATCCGTGCCTGGGCAAAGTGGTTCCCACTCTGACCTATACCCTTCTGTAGGCCCCTCAAGTTAGTGGGGCAGGTTTCTAGACAAGTTTCCCATTTCTATGTGCAACCTTTCCACCAGGAGCAGTTCACTGCCTGGCAATTGGGACTGCATGCACGTAGTCCATACACCCACTTTACTGCTAGATTAAAGCCCATTTCTAAGAGTCTTCATTAATATCAGCTCATTTTTATTCAAGTTGCTCAAGAATGCCATGAGCCAGAATCATTGGTTACCCCAATGCAGTGGACCCCATGACTTGTGCTACCAAGCATTGTTGTACTACAGGTTCAGCTTGTGACTCAGAAGAGATGTCAATGGAACATACTGCTTTACATCTTACCAGCAGAGAGAGGATGACAGCTAGAACAACAAGTGTGCACACAATGATTGCCACTCCATATCCAGGAAGGCTTGGATACACAAGAGGCGGTTCCAGCTGGCTGTCTAGAATGAAGGGCCACAGTTAGACACAGCAGAGCCAGATTTTTTTGATCTCTCCTCAAATGAAGGCTCTTAGTTTGTTTAGCCACCTGTTAGAGGGCATTAAATAATCTTTCCTTATGGGTGCACACTTTATTCTGTAATTCCCCGCCTTCCTGGTTGTCATTTCTTCACTCCACACCAAGCCTCATCCACAGGTACAGGATGCACAAAAACCAATAATTCCATTTCGGTAAGCTAAAGCTTCCAGCAGGATTTTGTGCAGTGGTAACTAGATATGTGAAGCTTCAGACAAAACCCAAGTTCATCTTCCTCTGCCAAGACGAGAGCAATCATTCTTTTGCAAGTGAATGCAGTAGTTAAGGTCTTTTGCCTCTGAGAGGAGAGGAGCTATGGATTTTGTTCCTACCATTTAGTGCACCAACACAGGAAGCCTCACACTGGAGGTTCATTTTAGTGTTTGGTTTTGGCTAGGGCAGACCCCAGTAGTCTTCCATCTAGATCCCTAGGGCAATCCTACCTGCCACAATAAAAGAGTACGGGTCCACCTGGAAGTGTGACCCAGCCAAGGCATCATTTGGACCAACTGAATCAACAAGAGTCTTAAGGACATCCATACTGGAGGGAGCAGAGGGCTGGAATATCACATCACCATGACACATCAGGGAGCCACTTCTACAAGAAAGGAGTAATAACAGGTTTTCTAGTATTCAACAGACAATGGCAGTCACCCAGATGACATAGCTACAGGTCTGGCTAAAGTTCTGAATTGCTCTTTTCAAGAAGTCCCAGTCAGACAGGGTCTATGAGACTAGCCATGTAGTCCCCTTCACTGGGAAGGCCCGTCAGCTGCTTATTGAAGCAGAGTATATGAGCAGGAAACTCTTGGAGCAAAGGAGGAAGTGTTTCTCAAAACAGTCACTTTTCATGTGGGTGAAAGGAATCAGATCATGTCATACAACATGCATACTAAGGAGGTGAGTTTCCTACAGCATGCAAGCCCCATGAGTTTTTTCCCCCCCTATACCCTAGGGAAGTGGAGCAGCAGAGTGCCCTTTTAAAAAAAACAACACAAAACAAAAAAACCCACACAAACAAACAAACCACACTCACAGGAGGTCTCGAATCACCACTTGCAGGAGACTGTTGTATGTCCTCAAAGCATGCATCAGCTAAAGAGAGAGATGAAATAACAATGAAGTCAATTTAGTTCTTCCCCCATAGGGTTTATTTACCTGCCTGTGCAGTGAATGTTAACATCTAGTAGCTTCATAGCATGCATGTGGAAGCTCCAAGGAAACTATCAGACCAAACCTCAGGAGTGAACTAGTGGGCAAGCTAGGTTTGGGGAGTTATTGCAAGAACATGAACAATCAGAAGCTACTAAGGCTTCCAGATGAATCAGTGTGGCAGCCCAGGAACAAAACTGAAGTACATTCTGGTTTCCTACTGAAGGAAAGGCCCCTTCAGGACCCCATGTTATAAGGAGTTCTGCAAAATGGCTCTAGTGAGTAAGGGGTAACCACCATCTCAAGGAGTCTCACTTAATTTGAATATGGGCTTGACCATATCCCATGTCCATGAATGAAGTAGCAGTCATAACATGCACTCAGATTCCACAAGCAGGATGCAAGAGAACTTCATACAACAGAGTGTGCCAAGGCCTATTGAGAATTACTGTAAGCATCTTGGAGGTGACATTTTCTAGCTTCCTGCCTCCTGTCCTAGAAATCCTCTAGGTTTTCTTCCTAGAGGATTGCACAGCAACTCTTATCCAAAAGCTGGGCACACCTACCACATCAGCAAGATCCCTAGTGAGATCCTGGTGTTCCACCGAGGAGTGGTCCACCAACTCCTCTTTCAGCATCTTGTTGGTGATAGTGAAAGAGATTGGGAAGACCTGCAAGCTGAGCCTTGACCCTGCAGTGGAAACAAAACAAGGGAGGGTTAGATGAGCATTTGCTTATTTGCCTCCTTTTGGCTAGCATGGCTGAGATAGAAAGTACTGACCATCCACTGAGAGAGAGGTCAGGTCCACGGAGAAATTAGCAAGCCCCTTCAGTGCTTGCAGAACCTGGCCAACATCAGCATGGGTATGTGTGTCAATGTAGACTTCTCCTCTAACCTCCAAATCACCTTTGACATTCCTAAATAAGAAGAGGCGTTAGTAGAAAACAGATGTAAGCAGTTCACTAGAGAGAGCTCTGAGGCTGAAGTGGTAGGTAGCAAGGTTGTATTACAGCCACTCAAGCCTGGTTTTACCTCCACCCAAAAGTGGGGGTGGGGGGGGGGGGGGGAAAAAAAGGGGGCTTTTGACGCCCTATTTTTTTGCCGACGAGGGGGGGGGGGGGGGGGGGGGGGGGAAAAAAATGGTGCTTATGAAGCCCTATATTTCTGAATGAACACACTGAGACAGCTGGAGCCAAGTCTGACTCCAGTCTAGCTACATGAAAACACTGCTACATTAATAACGACCAGCTCCATTTTAGGACTGTAGTGAGGACAAATTAAACAACTTGTTTTTCCAGCACTAAAACACATGTCATGTCTAGTGCTGCTGCTCTGCCCTACACAGACAGATGGGCCTTTAGCATGCAATACACTTTGCAGCAATGTACTTCCAGGTCACATCCAGACTAACCAAGTCTGGAAAGCATTCCTTACCAAGTACTTAAACTAGGAGGCCTTGGGTCTTCTCCCCTCCCAACATACCTCTTGAACTCGTCACAACCCTGATTTGCAATGGCATCACTCTTTGGCTCCTGGTTATTTCAGGATTATAATTCCTAGGACATGAACTGTAGTATCATGAGATATCAGTGCTTCTGCCCCTCCCAGCTCTTCCTCCTGGGAGACTGCACGAGGCTATGGAAGGCAGAATAGCTGCCAAAGTCAGAGCCCCATGGACGGTCCTTCATGACAATAGTGTCTGAGGCAAACAGAAATTCTAGGTCAGGAGTGACCCCTCGTGGCTGGCCAAGTGTCTTGCCAGGTCCTCATATTCCAAGAGGAACAATTCAGGTTTGGCCAACCGTTCTAGGGTCTGTACAAGGCCCTTGCACAACTTTAGCATTGCCAAGCTGTCCCATTAGCTCTCACCACTCAAGTGCAGCAAGAACTGAAGCAATGAGAAAAGCTCCCCCCCCCCCGCCACACCCCTCCTCCC
>NW_005842355.1:603818-616013 GCF_000455745.1 Alligator sinensis
CCTCCTCCATACCTGAGTCTAACAAAGGAGAGATTCCTCACTTGATACAGAGCACCCAGAGACTGGATAACCTATAGGGAAGAGGTATAGTTTAGATTTAGCCCCAACTTGAGTTGACTACACAGAATAGCTTTCACTGGCATCTTTTGCCTATTCTCTTCAGGCTGATGTATTTATTCCCCAAGCAGAAAATAGAGTCCCTCCGTCCTCAACATGCAGTTGAGCATCCATTCCACTGCACCATTTAAGTAGGAGCTATGTTATGATAACTAATCTACAAATGTACAAAAAACACCATCTTAAAGGCAGAAGGTGCAATGGAAGCAGCTACAGCAGCATTTGCTTTGCAGAACAGGCACACATTGTCCCCCATTTTACAAGTTATGCAACAAGTCTTGTTACCAACTCCTTGAGAAGCCAAGCTCTGGGGCTCATGCCAGTGGGCAGAGCCCTGTTCCTAGCACACAGGAGGCATGCGTCTCTGCAATTTGGTCTAAGTCTATTACTACCATACCTCATTTTTTAGTCTGTACAGAAAGCTTGTGCCATCCACATCACCAAATACTGTAGAGCCAAGTCTCAGAGCAACAAGCGAGATGGACAACTTCTCTGGTTCTAGGTTCTTCACACTGAAGCCTAAAGAGACATGGGTTTAAGTAGACAGTGTGTTTAAACGCTTTATTCATTCTTCTGGTACTGTCCAGCCAGTTGGTTTGACAGCATCTCAGTACTAACTTTCCCCGTTCAAATTAGTTTCTCAACACACTGGTTTCAAAGTCCTGCCCCTCCCCTATTCCCTCCCCTCCTGCAAAAAACAAAACACCCCCAAACAAACAAACCCCCAAACCTAAGCACTTGTATTATATGTTACTCAAGCCAGGTTGCTAACCATTTTTCTGGCCGAGAAGAGACATAGCAGTACCAGCCTCATGTTAGCAAATTCAATTCCAGGATGGCGAGGCCACGACAGGAATGCTATTCAGGTATCTTCCCAAGTCCAAATGGAAGACTCCATGAAAGAAGCCCCCAGTATCAGCAGATACTGGTGTCTAGATGACAAGCGGTCATACAAAAGACTCCTACACATCGCATTAAGTGGTATGCTTGATCTTAGTCTAGGTATCCAGGGACTTGGCACAATGGCTGTCACTTGTCAAGAGGAGACAAAAAAAAAAATGGTACCTTCTGGAAGTGGGACCTCCAACCTCATTAGTTATTTGGATGGGATATAGTTACAGCTGTTTTCTTTATCCCCCTCCCTGCCCCGGATGGTATTAGGGCTGCGCAGGTCCAAAACAACACCATTTCATTTCGACAAGACAGCGTTTTGTTCCGAAACCACTGTCCCGTTTCATCAAAATGTCAAAACAGTTTCGCCCATAGGCTGTAATGGGGAAAGCACAAAACTGCCTATAACTTTATCATTTCTTGCTCAATTTGGATGAAACTTGCAGGGATGGTAGCCCCTTCTGAGGCCATTAAGTCTGACAGGTTTCAAGGAGATGGGTGTAGGGGTTTCTGGGAAGCTGCACCTCAGGCTGCTAACAAGCAGAACTCATGATGGGTGATAGAAAGCAGGCCAGCTCAAACAGTGCTGCCTTTTATGCCGCTTTCCCATCCCTCCCCCAGAGCACTGGGATTGGAAGGGATCTCAGGAAAGGATCAGCGTCACTGGCCAGCTACACGTCAATGACAGCAGTCCTTCCCCCTCCCTCTCCTTGGTTTGTTTCCCTGCAGGCAAGGCCAGCTTGAGCTTTGAAGCTTGAAATGTTTTGACTGCCCTTGTTTTGTTTTGAGGCTGTTCTGAAGCCCTTCATTTCAATTTCGCCATTTCAAGCTCAAAAACTAGTTGAAACAGCCAGCAAAATTTTGCACAGCCTTAGTAAGAGTAGAGCTGATAGCTGCCATAATTCAAGGCTTACCATTTGACTGAATAGACTGGACATCCACTCTCCAGTCAAAAAAAGTATCCATTTCTTTCTCCACTCCCGTCAGCAAGGTACGGATAAGGTCAGAGTTTGTAGGAACTGGGCCACCTCCCTGGAATAGAACCTCGCTCTTAACGATGACAGAGCCGTTCCTGTAAGAGGACAGGGAGACAGAGGAGAAGCACTCTTTCAGTGGATGCATTTCAAATGTCCCTCCCAATATAAACCAATTTTCCAATTCTATTTTGGAAGTTTGAGTACAATCAAGAAGTGCTTCACTCTCTGGTTATCCAGATTTCCATCTGGAGACTGGTCAGGGTGCTAGGGCAGGGATACTCAGACTGCCCTACACTGGGACAGTTTGGGCCATGTTCTCTTCCTCACACAGACAAGTCTTCCATAGAGAGCTGCTATGTCCGTCTTTAGAAGGTGATGAAGGGCCTCCACTCTACCAGTGCGAGGTCAAGATCAAGTCCTTATGTGATGGTGGTAACATCTTCTTCCCCACCCAATTCTAGATACTCGGGAGTATTGCAGGGAGCACCAGTTGACACGTCAGCCTAAAAACCCAATCTTGGAAGTTGCTATCGTCCACTTCCATAGACAAGGAAGTGACAGCCTCCACCACTACTACAGCGAGCCATTTTAGAACCTAGCAGAACTATTTCTAGTTTTCGTAATTGGCACTTATCCCTTTAGGTTGGGACTCGGTATTTGGCATCCAAATATAGTCAGCCAAGTGCTATATGCTTTATAATGTCACTGTAGTCCATTTTATTAGTCACCTAAATTAACATGTATTAGAGGTGATCAACACTAGAATCATAGAAGTAGGGTTGGAAAGGACCTTGTAGATCTTCAGATCCAACCCCCTGCCTGGGCAGGAGGAAAGCTGGGCTCAAATGACTAGATTAGTGGGATTGAGTGCCTTCCCATTTCTACCTCTACTTCCTCCCCCAAAACACAAGGTATACACTGTGCATACTTACACAAACTTAAGAATGCTTGTTTGGAGAAAGTTCTTGTAGGTGGAAAACATTTTGTTTAGCTGCAAAAGAAAGAAGGAAGCCAGTTTTTCAGTGGTATTTCAGGGTGAATGGGGACACTTGCTGAAAGCAGTGCCATGGAAAACGTTTAGGAATCTAGGTTGTTGGCACAAGAGACTCCGGAAGGGAGTTCAGTTGCACTACAGTTTTGCCCATGCCAAAAACCTCAAAAGCTGTTAAGAGGAGCATTTTAGTTTACTTCAAGGAGGCAAGATTTTTCTCCTACTTAATGCTTCATTAAAGTGGAAGTGTTAGTGCATTAGAAGTTGCCATCTCCTTTGTCATGCACAAGACACAGAAGGTTTTGCCTTGCTGGTTTGACTTCATACTCTATTTTAATCAAATTGGTTATAAGCTCAAGCCACCTTTAAAAGTTTATGGCAGACAAGGTCAGAAAGGTTTATTTCACTACACCTGACTGGCCACTCTAAACTCTAGCTTGTGCAAGCAAATCCAAGTAGCTGTTCAGTGGCATGAGAGAACAGTCTATTGCCTTTTGTCCAACACACAGGCAGCTTTATAAGACAGCTAGTTCAACTGCACTTCAGATGCAAATATCCTACTACAGTAAGGGAGATTAGATTAAGAATACTCTCTCCCACTCATGATTGGTTCCCGTTATTGCTTTCCTCTTAAGAGGCCAATATTAGCAATGCCAGCCAGGCATGAGCTACAAGTAGCTGCCCAGCTCTGGTTTCTGCTACCTTATGAAGACAAAGCAGGTTTTAGGAGCCAGACTGAACCACAATGACTCGCTGTTGCAGTTTTCAGCATTTTAGAGTCCACACTTACAGTTAGCATCACTTCCCTCTCCAGCTTCTTGTAGGTTCTAGAGGACTTGCTCTCCAGGAACTCTGTGTATGTAATCCCTGTGAGGCAGAATTGCAGAGGGAAAACATGTACAGCTGTTTCCTGTACAGAAGAAGATGTAGTCTGGCTCCCTCCCTCAGTGGACCAGCTCAGTGTTGGAGGATGTTTTTGAAATACTGGTTGCTTGGATGCGGGACCAGTTTCAGTTGCAGCTTCCTGCTTGCTTATCTTGGTTGTCACTGCAGTCGTCAAGTTCCATCTTGCAGCCATCGTTCTTTTTAAGATACGGGGCTCTCTTTTTGCTGTTGAAGGTGGTGGGGAAGTTGGAAGCAAGTGGGTGGACACAGCCAAGGTAGGATGAATTGCAGGCCATGCTGGTACAGTGGTCCCGTTGCAGAAGGTCTCTGCGCAGTTTGTTGACCAAGTTGGCTCTGAGGCTGCGGTAGGCAGTGTCGCAGGAAGCTGCAGACTGGGGCCAGTGTGCACTTTGACACCAGTTGAAGCTATTGCGGGTGACACTAGTAGAACGCTGGAGGGACTAGGATAGGAAGTGACTGCCATAGGCTTGGCTTCAGAGACAGTCTCCGATATGGGAGCTGTAGAGCTCGAGGACTGGGTCAAGCTTGTGCTAGTGAACAGTGCACCTGTAGGAACTGCTGCCTCAGCAGTTACACTTCTGACTGGCTGAGCCTTGGACTCCATGTGCATGGTTGTTGCTACTTCAGCAGCAAGGACTGGAGAGCTGATGGAGATTGACATACTTGGACTGGCTGGCTTGGCAGGCACATCCGTGACCTTGCGTTCTCTCAAAGTTGGCAGTGTGGGTTTCCCTGTAGATGATGCAGCCACATTAGTGACAGCTGCATTTAGATGTAGGCGATAAGCTTGTCTAGGTAGAGACTGAGCTAGGCCATCCGTGCTCTTAGATGGGAAGGCAGTTACAAGTGGGGCTTCTGGTACACTGGAGGCCATAGGACTAGAAGTCCTGCTGAGCACAGTCACATTCCTCATAACAGCCAGGGAGGCATCTGTAACCCTAGAGCCCACAGTCTGGGTAGCAGCATGCCTGTTAGTCTTGGAGGGATCAGCAGCTGTAGAGCTCTGTGCAGAAGCAGTGGAAGTACTTTGCAGCAACTTTGCTTTGGGAGAGGTCAAAGTCATTGAGAGATGGCCGACAAGACGATGATCCCACTCAGGAGGGATCACACTAGGCAGGTCAGTCAGGGCAGCAACTGTGGTTGCAGGTCCCAGAATGGGTTCTGTTCTAGCAGCAGCAAAGTCTGTGAATAGTATCCTCCCAGTGCTGCCCAGAGTACCACCTTGGAAGAGAGGTGCATCAGTTTCTGTTACTGTAATGCTTGAAGCATGCCTGCTCATTTTTGATGGCAGTGGCACAGAGAAGGGCTCCTCCAGGGCATTAGGAAGCACCTTCACTGGCATAGATGGGATGCTGTTCATACCTAGCAGAGATGATGGTGAGCGGGAGGAGGCAGAGCCCACTGGCATGGTTGGTGTTCTCAGTCCTGCTTCAAGTGCATAAGGTCTTTGCCTCGGTGGCACTTGTGGTTCAGTAGAGCTGGAAGGCAAGTCAGTCGATGGTCCAAGTAGCTCTGAGGCAGCAGTTGGAAGTGCAGTTACTGCCTTAACAGCTGCAGGCATCTGTTCTTCCTCAGAGGACATTGTGTTTCCAGCCAGCTCACTGTAGGGAGTTGCACTAGTGGCATTTGCAGATGGGTTGGCTTCTGAGGTACCAGCAGATGGTCTGGAGTAGCAAGCAAAAAGGCTGGACTCTGCTTTTGTGTTTTTGCTGACAGGCAGCATGTGGTAGGGAGAATGGCTTGTAGTCTTTTTAGGCAGAGAGTCAACAGCAGGGCTTACAGCAGACAAAACACTTCTCTCATTTAAAACTGCAGTGTGTGTCAGAGTCCAAAGGATGCTAGCTAGAGTCCCACCAGAACCAGATACTCCCACCTGGGCCCAAGTGGAAGGTACTACTGTTAAGCTGTTAGAGGTGTGTGCAAGAACTGGTCTAAGAGAGCCAGTTTGCACCCCAGCAGGGCCAAGATCCAACACCTGTCCCAGCGAGGTAGTGAGATCAGAACTGGAACCCGTCAGCATAGCCATGTTGTCTTCAGGTTCATAAGCCAGATGCTCCCCAGCTGTATCCAGATCCAATACCTGGGCTGATAAGGCAGTAGGATCAGGGCCAGTACCTAACCACACATCAGTATGGTCTTTCAGTTTGTAGTCCAGATGCTCCATAGGCAGATAGCTCTCTGTAGTGGGAGGCACTGTACCAAGTTCTCTTGGGCCAGAGGGATGTTTGACTGTAAAAGTGCTGAATTTGGGCATTTCAGCTGTATCTGGAGTGGAGGCTTCTGCAGCAGCTCTGGTCAGATAAGGGGCACTGCTGACTGCTGCCTCAGCAGGAGGGAGAGGACTACTTACTACACGAGGAATTCCAGGAAGGGTGGGTGGCTCAGGAGTCACTGCTAACAGAGAGCTTGGTATAATGTCAACAGGCATCTTGGAGCTTGGCAGGCTGGTAGTCAGGGCCAGGGCCCTTTTGTCTCCTGACAGAGTGGGAAGGAGGTCCATTCTTGCATCATGCAATGAGGGAGCCTCCACCGAGTCTTCTACTGAACTTGCATGGGGCAAATCAGCAAGAGTGGTTGCAAGGGGCAAAACAAGAACATCCGATGGGATACTTGACTCCTCAGTAGCACCAGCCCATTCAGGTTGCATTGACCACCTGGTTGTGGTCACCTTTGTCAGCCATGCCCTACTCAGTCTGGCTGTAGCAGGCTTCTCTTCACTTTCTGCTTCCTCAGTGGGGCCTTCCGATGCATTTAGCAGCATCACAGACCTAGGAGGTGGTGGTTCAGTGAAGTGGGTCAGATTACCCGTCTGCAGTGGTGCAGAAGACATGGTGTCAGCCATTAGCTTAGCAGAGAGCAGTGTTGCCACAGAGGCTGTGGCTGGGGGTAGATTAGTGGACTGTGGGATGCTAGCAGGAAGATGGGTTGTAGTCCTGGCCAGCTTATGAGCTAGTTCAGTTGGAAGGGGTTCCTGGTCAATCGCTACTACACTGTCAGCAGAATCCACAGTTCTCTCTTTTGCTGCAGGAGATGGGATCAGAGAACCTGGCTGTGTTTCAGGGACAGAGTCAGACTGTGCCAAGTCTGTGGGGCCATGACCAGCCACACTGCTTAAGCGGGTAGGGGAAGCTGACCTTGGGTTGCCAGGGAGGGAAGGAGAACTTGCTATCACAGCAGAGATGCCATTTGGGAAGTTTGTTTCTCTGGTCCAAATATCTTGCATGGAAGCAGCAGCTGGGTTGGTTGGCACAGATGGACTTGTGATCAGTAACACCAAGTGGGAAGTTTCTTTTCTTGATCTAGATGGCTGCCACACCTCACCCACAGGTGGAGTTGGGATGCTAGTTGAACTAGATTTAGTGGTCATCTGATCTAGGCCAGGGGTGGAAGCCATTGTTGTAGGAGAGGACTGGCTTGCTTTAGACAGACCCCATTTCTCATTTGGAAGGCTTTCTATAGCCATTTCTTCCTTCAACTGAGAGGCTGGACTCAAGTGAGCAGTAAGAGATGCAGAATCCAGGGATGGTTTGAATAGCTCTGCAGTTGGAGTTGGACCCGTCATACTAATTTCTGAGCGAGAAGAACCAACATCTGCCAGAAGTGATGGTATTTGGGAGAATACAGCTGTTTTGGTCAGTAGCATTTGTGCTACCAGGTTCTTGGCTGCTGAAGCTTCCAACTTTCTAGAGGCACCTGTACTAGCAGCAGGTGTACCAGAGTCTGTTCTCCTAGCATCAAGACCATCATCTTCTGGGAGGTATAGCTGATCTGTGGCCCTTACCACATGCACCAGTGAGCTTCTAGCTGTTGAAGAATCAGTTTGCCTTTCTGTAGTGCAATTTAACAAGTCTTGGTTAGGCTTCACTAGTGCGCCATTGGTCAGGTTCTGGAATGGGAGCAAGTCAGGCTGCAAGCATGACAGCACTGGTATCAAGTCAGGGAGGGTCTGGTGAGGAACAACTGAAGACCCTTCATCATGTGCAAGGCTGGTAATGAAGAAACAGGAAAGGATAGCCAAGAGGGCTTGCCACCAACACCCTTTGTTAACAGTCACTAAGGCGGAGGCCAGAGTTACTCTCAATGCTCCTTTTCTTCTTTTCCTTAAGTGAGCCATTGTAGTATCCTGCCCTGTAACATCCCTCTTTGGGGGTCCTGCCCCTTGGCTTATCATGGGAAATCTTATGGAGCTTAGCTGTGAAACATTGAGACAGGAACAGCTTTAGTTTGCAGTTTTACCTACTTAGTGGATACCCATCCCCTTCAAACCCTCCCTGTGGGTAAGCCCCAAGGGATCCACATGGGTATTACATGCTGAAGGCCTATTTTACTAGAAAAAGAGTTTGGTAACAGATGGCTTTTGTGAAACAAAGCCACTTGGCCCCATGAAAGGCTAACATTAGCCAGTAGTAATTGAGACTACATTATTCTATGCAGGCAGCTTCCCCAGGCAACCCAGCTCTTGAAAAAGACTCTCTACAGCTTCAGCAACTGGTACTTTGAGCTGGGTTTCAAGCTGGTGAAGTGATGGAGTATTGGTCATCTCAGTCAAGATGCTATTGTTCAGTTCCAATGTCAGATAGACCAGCCTCCCTTAGGGTCTTCCCTCCCACCTCTCGAGGGATCAGGCTCCCCTGGCAGTGGCAAAATAAATAAAAACCATACCACGTCACAGAAGTACACACAGCTGACCCCAAAGAGACTTCTTCTTGGTCTCCCACTGCCCTGGGTGGCCAGTCTTATTGAGGTGGCAACTGATACAAGACCTAGTATTGCACTAAGAACTTAAGTAGAGTTAACTGTGGTCTCCAAGGCATTTAGAGCTCAGAGGTATAATACAGTAAAGTACAAATATGGGATAACTTAGACCTGTTTGATTGCCACCACTTAGAGTGAAGAGAGGTGTCTAGAGGTGGGTGGACAGGTGCCCATTTTATCCTTCTGACCTAGCTTGTTACTCAAAGCATTAGATCTCATGTTTAGTATATCTGGAGAGGAAGCATATGCTCACCACTTCACAGGTATTCTGACATGTCAGTCCCTCAGGGAACGTTTGAGGCCTCTTTCCAAGGCCATTTGACATCAAGGAAGTTATCTGGGGCAGTTTGCTAAATAAGCCAGTATATGCCAACTGACATCTTAGCTATAACCAATACATAGGCTCAAGAGGGGATTTGAAAATTGCAGCTGATGAAGTGAGCACCCTGTACCACTAACTCATTCTCCAAGGGGCCACCATCAGAAGTGAGAGAAGCTCATGGGAGGTGAGGGGTAGGGTTGCACTGAGTACAGATCAGCATTTGAAATCCAAGAAATAGATAAAGTTATGCTTCCAGCTGCAAGAGTTGTGTCCTCACCCTGAGGGTAAGCCAAGGGTGAAGGTAGAGTTCACCTGCTTTTCCCTTACAGCAGGCTAACAGCTGCAGCCATGTTAGGTGCAAGAGTCTATGCTTCACAGGAGACTTACTGTGCAAGTTTACCCTGCAGCAAGGGTGAGGGTAGTCACACTGAAGCTTTTACTAACTGCCTTCTTCATAGAGAGATCACTCCCCAGGAGTTATAGCCATTCTTTTAATTAAGAAAGAAACAACAAGCAGCCCTATCTAGGGGTAGATGAGAGGAAACAAAACAAAACAAGAGACAACCCAAACAACCCCCCTTCCCCCAACAAAAAAAACCAAAAACAAACCAAAAGAGTGTTTGCAGCAATTTGTTTGCTGTGTATGAGCAAGACTCAGAGTACTGGTAGTATTAACTGAACTGAGGACAGTCCCTTCCAGAATTAGGTCCACCTGGCACAAAGCATGGGGAAAGAAGAGAAACTCTTTTTAGTGCCTGACTGCTTGGTTTCAGTTACTCTCTCAAGCAGTAGTTGCCCAGTTTAAATTTTCCAAACAGTATTTAAAATGCACAGAGCTTCTTTCCACACCCTTCTGTGTGCATCCTCACTACAGAGGTAACAGAGAGTGAGTACAAGCCTAGGAGAGTAGCCAAGGAGGTTTACCAACAAACTGGCACTCAAGTACAGCTATACTCCAGGCTTCCACTTTCCCCACCACTGCCTCCAGAAACAAGAAGCAACCAGCCATTTCAGGGGGCTGAATAAGGCAACACTAGATTGAGAATGACTTTTACCATGAAGGGGTCAAGGGACTAGCTAACAACTGTGATCCCCTTGCACTACATATCATTTTTTTTTAAAACACAATGCAGAGAAGAGAAAAAAAAAAAAAGAACTGCCTTGTTGTACCATTAGATCCACTAGATTCTCCCAGATCAGCATAAAGTTACACTATTTGTAGATACTTCACAGCCAACTTCCCATCCTGACCCAGCTCTAGTAGTCTTTGCAGGAAGGCAATAATATTTTGGAGTCAAACCAAGTCACTAAAACATTACCCAAAGCATATCCTTGGCCTTACCTTTGAGCTGCTGCCCATACACACAGAGAAAGGTACAAAGTAGCAAGCTAGGAAGCTACTCTTTTATTCCTTTCCTTCTATACTTCTGGAGGATGGGAGTATCTACAAAGTCCCAGATGGCCACCTTCCTTATTAAGCCACTTTGCACCTCTCCAGATGAAACCCCTCTTATGCATAATGAGAGGGAAGGAAGAATCCAAGCTCTGTTCTCTGACTGTAGAAACTAGGATATTTGTGGTTGACTTTCTCTGGTTCTATTCCCCAGTATTTTGTGTTCCCCTAGAATCTTTCCTCCAAACATTGCACACTTGCAAAATATCATGTTTGTCAGAACAGGACTTCATAAGTTACTGGGGCAGATCTCAGGTGTGGAGGGAAACAGCAGCTGGCTAGTCTGATAGAAGCATAGGAGGGAGTTAGAGCTATAAGGCAGCAGTGCTCTGAATTTGCTTATGGAGAAAGATAGACTTAAGATCAGAATTCAGTGCTGCATGGAACAAGCAAATATGCAGGGCAAGACAGCAAATGAAGCAGCTTAATGAGATCTGGGTATGTGGCTCTGGGGTTGGTACTACCTCCTGTGGTCTTGCTGCTGAGTCCCCAGTTCAAGCCCAGGCTACCTTTGTTGTGAGACCAAAGCATATACTTGTGAAGGTGTAAAAGATTGGAGAGCTAGAGTGACAAGGTAAAAGTCTTCCTGGGACATCAGACTGTCTCTACTCATAAAGGTTAACAACTGTTCATTAGGGTCATATATCTGTCTGACTCCTATTGGATGGGTGACTACCTCATGGCACTATTGTTATTCTAGATGGCCCCATTTGGGACAATTTGAGCTGGAAGATTTGAGACTGGATGGATCATAAAGAGTGAGTCATCCTCTACTCTCTATATATATACACACATACATATATATATATTATTTATTTATTTTTAAAGGGAAATTTTTCATGTCCAAAGTCAGCTAAATCAATTTCAAATCTGTGAGTCATTAAAAAAACATGTGTGGCCCTACTATTAGCAAGCATCCTCCCCCCCCCACTGACCCTTCCCCCTACTATATGCCTGGTTCTGTAGTTATCTCCATGTAGAGTAATGTTTACCTACAACACTGAGTTTTTTTATAAGACACATCTCCTTAAGGTTTGCAAAATATTTTGAGTCATCTGATGGGAGGCACTATAGAAGGGAGGCTGTTACTACAGTCACCACTTCTTCCCAGGTGATCATTTTTGCCTTATGTTTGAAATCAAACTGTGGCTTGTCTCTCTTTAACCATTTGCTTTCCTGGTAGGAGCCCCAGGACCTAAGAAAGGTGATGTTTCAGACTATGAGTGTGGGGCAGGGCCCACTACAGCATCTGGATTCTGGATTGTCCTGTTCTGGCAAACACACACATGAACCTGCTGATTCAGCACTCACATTTCCTATATGAATGAAATGGTAACACTGGCTTGCTGGCCTCCAAGTTCAATAATCAAAACTGCTGAGCTGATTGTTAATCTTTGGTGTCTGTCACACTTCTATCTACATATGCCATGTCTCATCCAGCCTCATCCCTGCCTTGGGTCTCCTGTTTTGCCCTTTGTCCCACCTCCCACATTTTACACACCCATCTTGTCCCTCAGCTTTCAAATCCTGCTCCCCATCATGCCATGTCCTCCTGTCCATTACTGCTATGACATGACAGCCAGTTAACTCTGCTGATTCATAGATTCATAGATGCTAGGGTCGGAAGGGACCTCAATACATCATCGAGTCCGACCCCCTGCATAGGCAGGAAAGAATGCTGGGTCTAGATGACCACAGCTAGATGCTTATCTAACCTCCTCTTGAAGACCCCCAGGGTGGGGGAGAGCACCACCTCCCTTGGGAGCCCGTTCCAGACCTTGGC
>NW_005842355.1:617921-629444 GCF_000455745.1 Alligator sinensis
TGTCTGCGTCTCTCAGCAGATGTCTGGGTAGTTTAGGTCCCCCATGACTACCGCCTCCTTAGTTTTTATGGTCTCCGAGAGCTGCCTCAGGAGCCCCGAATCTAGTTCTTCCCCTTGGTGTGGGGGTCTGTAGCAGACCCCTACTACCAAGTCCCTTTCTCCTTGCCCTCCATGTAACCTAACCCACAATCCTTCTACTTTCTCCTCCTCCGATTCCGTTTTGATGAGGGTCGATGTATATCGCTCATTGACATAGAGTGCCACCCCTCCCCCTCTCTTTGCCACTCTATCCTTTCTGTACAGCTTATAACCCTCAATGTGTACCGCCCAGTCGTGGGAAGAATCCCACCAGGTTTCAGATAGCCCTACTAAATCGTACTTAGTCGACTTAGATGTCACACTTCCTGCCCACCCATGTACTTGTATGTGACTGGGGAGTTAGAGCAGGCAGAGCAAGGCAGCTGATTCAGCCCTGTGAGGAAATTGGTGGCCCACAGAATTGCCAGGGGACCCCTGTTACCTGCCCACTAAAACTGCTGGGTGGGTTGGTGCTGCCCAGCATGTCGTGTGAGACTACACATGCTTGGTTTAATTGGAATGTGTATGTATACAGGCAGGGGTTTTGCTAGTACATTTAACACACACAGAGCGATAATAGTTTCCCCTGGAGGGGTAGAAGAATATCATCAGAGGGTGGAAGAGAAAGGGTCCACAGAAAGAGCCAAAGTCTGAAAACAGGGCTCTGGGTTGGGTGTAAGGTGGTCATGTTGGATTTATACATGACTGCTTGGGTCTGGCTTCTAGGCTGTGCCCATATAAGTCAAAGGACTATGTCTGTGGCATAGCCCGAGTAGCCATTTCCTCAGAATATTTTCTGTGCCACCATGTTTAACCTCAGATACTGGCCTGCTGGAGAACAATGAGGCTACTGATTTATTTTTCACTCCAGCCCCAGGTGGGAGGTAGGGTGAAAATAGGGTCATTGGCTCTAATGGGTGATTAGTAGACTCCATTCAAGAGAGACCCTGAGCTAGTAGCTGGGTGCGGCAGGTCAAGACTGAGTTGCCCCAGCAGAGATGTGCAGGGGCTTGGGTCAGTAATAGCTGTTGGGCACAGATAAGAACTAGGAGCCCACAAAAAACACAGGATTGGCAGAGCCCCTCAGACACCATGTAACCCAGCCCCTCCCCAGAGTAGGAGCATGCCTTTGCCATCCTGACATCAACCGTCTCTGGGGACATTAGCCAGAATGCAAACATCGGATTTGTCAGCCCTCTTGGGGTCCTGTTTTTCCCCTGCTGAGACCCCCACCCACTTCAGACAGCAAACCCAAAGGAAGGTTTTGGAACTGGTACAGTCACAGAGGGAGGGGAGCAGTGTTTCCTCTAAGCTGCGTGTGTGTGTGGCCGTGCACAAGTAAAAATCTTGCCGCGCATGAACTCTTTCAGGCTGCGCACCCACCCGGAGAGGAGCTGGGCGTGGAGTGTGGCGAAGGCCCCGGGGCCAGCGTGGGACACTTACCGAAGGTAAGCTCCTCACTCATGCAGGGCAGGCAGCGGCTCCTCCCTGAGGCGAGGCGAGGCGAGGCGAGGCGGGGACAGGGCTGGGGTGGGCTCTGCCGGCTCTGGGAAACTGCTCCGCTCCCCCGCATCACCTTGGGGAGCAAGGAGACACATGGCATCAGGGCTGGGGAGTGGAGCAGTTCCCCAAAGTCAGCAGAGTGCGCCAGCCCCATCCCTGCCTTGCCTTGCCTCACCTCAGGGAGGAGCCGCTGCCTGCCCTGTGTGAGGCTCTACCAGCTCCGGGAAATTGCTCTGTGGGCTCCGTCAGCTCCAGGGAACTGTCCCCAGCCCTGACACCATGTGCCTCCTCGCTCCCCGAGGTGATGCAGGGGAGCGGAGCAGTTCCCCAGACCCGGCAGAGTCCACGTTAGCCCCAGCCCCCGTCCCCACCTCACCTCAGGGAGGAGCCGCTGCCTGCCATGCATGAGGAGTGAGGAGCTTACCTTAGGTAAGTGTCCCACACCGGCCCCGTGCCTCCCTTTCAGTTCTATTGATTGATTGTGTCCAGCCCATGGCTGGGCCACAGCACTCCACTGCGCTGCTCTGGGCAGCAGTTAGCAGGGAGATGGGTGGTGGCCGAACCCTGCCCGCTCCCACCTGGGCACTTACTTTGGAATACTTACTGGCAGACCACACCACGCCGAAAGGGGGAGGTGGGACCAAAGTGGTGTGCTCATGGACCGCTACTCCTTACAGGGAACATTGGAGGGGAGCCTCACCTCTATGAGTGCACGGAGGCTATTCCCACCTGGATGGCTTTAAAACCATCAGAGCCAAAGGAAGGTCAGATGAAGAAGATCTATTGCTCAGGGATACCATTAATATTCTGGAGTCATGGCTGGAGCAGTTTTACCACCTTCCTCTGGATCTTGACCCCTCCACTTGTAAAGAAATCTTGGTTGAAATATTTAGCTCAAGGTATGTGGCTGAGGCTTTAAAGCTCTTGGGCCTGTTGAAGGATGTAGTGGGTGGGATAAATTAAACTGGAGTGGACTGGCCAGTGGAAGGAGAAGTGGAGTCAAACATCCTGCATCAGCCGCTTTGCTAGCTGTTTTGTGGGCATGTTAACACTAAGTGAAGATAAAATGTTAGCAAAATTCTGCTTGTGGGATATGGAGACACATTACAGTCTGGGACTATACTCCTACAGCATGCAGACAGATGGTGTCTAGAATACATGGGCATGCACGCTAACCCAAAGAAAGAGGCCTTATTCCTTTGTGTGAGGTAGTGGTCCCTGGTGGCACTGCCGTGATTCTGGATCAAGAATGGAAACTTTGCAAGCAGCGTGAATGCCACAGAGACACGCCATCCTTTTATGTCTAGCATGGATTTAAAATACCTTGCCTGGCAACAATGCACAGGGGGAAAAGCTTACTCTTAACTAGAAGTATTTATTTCAGGTTGTGGCCAGTCAGGAACAGGGATGCTCCAAGATGAACTTAATGATTTACCACATAGTTTTATTACAGCTTCCATCCATGCTCCTAGTCAAGGCATGTTTCCATCAGACTGTGGCAGGCCGTCTGGAAGTGTTTCATCCTCTTTCCCATTTCAGTATCACCTCATTTAAACCAGTCTTCTTTGTACTACAAAGGAAAACAGACTGCATGGGAGGGAGCTTCCATGACTGCTAAAGATATGCAAGAAGTCAGAGAAGCACACTCTGCATGTACTCATAATTTCCTTACAAGCGTCTCTAACTTCAACAGCCATTGTATCTATTTGGCTTACAGATGCATGATCACAGGAGATAGGCAGACAAGGTTCCTTGGGTGAATTTGATATCTTTTATTAGACCAACCCAAATGGTTGGAGAATAGTTATTAAGCAAGCTTTCGGGTTCAAAAACCCTTCGTCAGGCTAAGGAAGCTTCAGCAGTGGGTGTGTGCTCTTCCTGGATGGAATGAAAAGTAAAGAAGCCAGGGGCTGGGCTGGGCTGGGGAGTCAGTTGCCAGGCAGATTATAATGTATCAAAAATCCAATGTCTATGTTTAGTTTACCTGCCTTGTGAAGGTGAAAGACTGAGCGATCACTGTTGATACCAGCAGGACTTGGGGAAACAGCCTCATTTACTTAATGGATACAATGAAGCAGGAGAACAAAGCAGATTTTGCATGTGTCCCCACATCAAGCTGCTAGTGTAGAGACCCTTGAGAGTTGTGGAACAAAAAACAGTAAGTCTGTAGCAAATACAGAGGTAGGACAAATTGGTACACTCTGCTTCATCATCCATGTTACAATGATGGCTGAAAACTGAAACATACTTATGATGGTGTCTCTTCTTCAAGCTGAGGGTGAAAATAAGCCACCATTTCAGGTGCCATAGCTCTGTTTTAGCTGGGCAAACCTGATCCTCTCTGCTCCAGTCCTCACTGCAGAGGCTTGCTTTAGCAGTCCTGTCAGTGCATCTCTTACCTTGGCTTCTTCCAGCAGCTTGGAGATCAGAGAACACAGGGCTACTGCTTTTTAGCACTTGTGGAGAAATGTTGGTTTATACAGATCAGTGTGGACTGATACAGCGCCCGTGGTTGGTGGGGTGTAGGGCGGGGGTGGAAGAAGAGAGAAGGTGCAAATGCACATACTCACCTGACATGAAAACAAACAGTTGGGGAGTTAGATCAACTCCTCTAGTGAATACTCCAAGGGAGGGAATGCAGGAGAGAACCAAGCCATTATTCAGTTACGAGACAGGTCTGGGCACAGATTCTGTGCAGCATGTTCTGGGAGGTACAGCAGAAAACTGCGCAGGGAGAAGGGTAGAGGTGGCACTTCACACAGGTTACCTACAGATTGCCCTCCTGTCCCTTCTTTCAGCAATCCCTGCTTTGGCGGCTGCGAGACGGGTACACTATGGCCATGTGCACTTGCCCTGTGCAGTTCCTCTGCTGACAGAATTTTCTCCTGGCTTCTGGCAGCACTCTTAATATCCATCCTGCACTACTGGAGCTGGTGGCTGAACATGGAGTCTAGTGGTGCATTTTCCTTTTTTCAGCTCTTTCCTAAGGACATATGGGTCAGTGGCAACAGCTGCCAAACAAGATGAACATCAGGACAAAACCCAGGCTGATTCTTCTCACCAGTTTTGTTTTTCAAAGGAGTGGGACACGTATATGTAAAACCCAATCCAGTGCTAAAGGGAGAACATGAGAGCACAGGCCTTCTCTTGCTTCCTTTGCACACAACAGTTGCAGCACCATTCTCAGTTCAGTAGAAAAAAATGGTATAACTCTGGGGTAGCCCTGCTGCTTGCATGCGCATAGAGATATATGCAAGTGCAGTAGACAAAGTCAAATCCTGCTCATTTAATTAATCACAGGAGCAGCCCCATGGAAACAAGCAGGATTTGGCCTATGCACCATGCTCTAACTTATGGGCACCAATATAGACCCTCCTGAGTCTTTGGAACTAGTCCCAGCTCAGTCAGAGGCAGACACCAGGCAAATCATTCCACCTGGGTGCTTCTGCTTCTCCTTCCTGCTGTGGCCCTGTGTGTGCCTTGCCTGTTCACACTAAGATCTTTGGGGAAAGAATCCTTTTTTCCCATGTGCACATCCAATGCCTTACACAATAGCACCAGCAATAGGTTGGGGGAAAAAATCCATAATGAAACAGTGAAATGGAGAATGCAAAATACAAACCCTTTAATACAAACACTTTAATGAGGGCAAGGTGCCTCTTCAAGTTGCAGTCTTACAAAATATTAAATAAAGGACTTCTTCCTTTAGGACTTTGTACAAAAAAAATTACAATATTATTAACAAACACTGGTTCTGAATCACTTTACAATCTACTCACAGATTCCACATGGCAAGAGAGTGCAAGGAGAACTGCACCAAGTCCCCCTCCTTCCTAGTCACCTGCAGGTTCAGTACATACACTTTCACCAATAAACCTGTACTAAATGCAGCAGCAGTGACTGCCTCCAGTTGGAAAACACAGTCCATTGGTTTTAGGTTTTTTTTCTTTAAAATAAATACTTCCTGTAGTGAAAACATCCTCTATCTTTACCAGTTCCTCTCCACCCTGATAGCTGGAAATACCTGTGCGTATTAAATATTCCAAGGCATTCTGCTTGTATTCATCCTTCTCCATCAGATAGGTGACAGTCAGCTGGACAACTGGTAGGGCATGATTGTTGTAAGTTCTTAGGCATTCATTTCAGCTTTTCACTGTTGTGTGTGGAATCATGACAGTGTTCTTGGAATTGAAATGATTGCTGTTCTGAGGATGTATCTGAGGTCTGTCTCCTCATCCCTACTTCCATTTTCATGTAAGTAAATCACTACTCTTGATAGCCACCATTTCTTTGTCAAGTATAAAGGATCGTCACCAGCATAAGCATGTCATAAGCTCTCCTTAAAGACACTGGGGAGCAGGCATCCAGGATCTGCATTGTAATCTGATTTAAAAAAGAAAAATCAATCTTTAAAATACCCCTTGAAGTGTCTTACAGACAATTCAAGAATGGAGCTCCTAACCGGTGACCCTGTAAATATATCTAGTGCTAGTCAAAAAGACTCAAGCTAGCTCAGGCACCAGAAACAGGTTAGACAGGTTAGCTCAATGCTCCCCCTGCAAGGCAATCCATCCTGCTTCTAAATAGCCTCAGTCAAGTGCTAGACTGCATCTGGTAGTTGAGCTGACTTGCTTAGAGCTAGTTCTGGTATCCTAGCATGGCACTGCATTGTGCCACATAGACATATTCCATATCTCACTCCACCTTGACTCAGCAAAGTAAAACAGGTGATGCCAGAAGTTTAAATAATAATAATAATAAAACAGTATAAATTATACATGTTAAAAAACACCTGAAAGCAGCTCCTTATAAAGGTAAAAGTTATAACATTTTTAAAATGTCTTTGCTTTAAACAACAAAAAAATCAGTCCAATAACTATGGAAATCATAGTGCCATCAACATTGTGTTCAGTATCTGTAGCCCTTCAAGATAGAAAAACCAGGAGGGTTAAAACATCAAGCTATAGTCACTGACCACAGCATACACTCAGAAGGAAAGATGAGTAGTGGGAAGATGGGAGATGTTTAGGGGAAGGAAACAGAACCCACAACACTGAACCCAAAATCTCCAGCTCCAATAAAAATAGAGCTGTTTCTACAAAGCTGATTGGACATAGACTGGTCAGTATCAGCTGAAAGAGGAAAAGCTTTGAAAGCTTAGCAGTGAAAAATGGACCAGCTACAATGCTCAGCAAATCAGGGTTATGCAATCTGAGGACTTCTTACAAGCATGGCCATGCCAGAACAGCTCTGAGGACCATACTGAGGTTCCGTGAGTTGTGTTTCCCGCAGGGCAGTTCCATCAGAAATGTTCATGTTTTAGGGTAGGGTCTCACAGCACATTAAACAGCTACACGAAAACAACATATAAAAATAAACCGCAACTCCACTCCAATGGGGTGAAGAGGGTATAGGAAATAACCACATTAGAATTAAGCATCAGATCCTGCCCCAGTGAACCCATGACAACACTCTCATTGACCTCACGGGAATGGAATCCAGCCCTGTGCATCTATTATTAATTTAGCTTCCAGGATTTTGCCTCTACAATTAGTTCAAGATACACACCAGAAGAGTTTGGCTCTTAGGATGCATTCTTTATAGGAGATGCCACAATATCAGCCAGATGGAGCTGAAATGCTTTCCATTTGAAAATGAGAAGGGAGAGAGAGAGAAAAAGATTATGCAAAGAGACAGGCGAGGTGCTCCCACAGAAGCCCATGGATGAGAAGGAGAAGCTGAAAGGTGTTTAATAGAAGGACAGCGTGCTAGAATTTCCCCTGCTGTGTTCCTGAGCTGTGCATGCTTGGTGAGGTGCTCTATACACAGGCTGTTGGGAGTTCTGCCTCTAAATGACATGTCCATTTGAATACTGAAGGTGGCCTCAACTTGTGAGCCCAGCTTCTAGGAGGTTACTCTCTCCAGGAAGGGATGTCTGTGGTGATAAGGAATGATGGTAGGTCATGAGGAAGGCTCAGCCAGACAGAAGTAATTGTTTTGAACAGATCCAAAGAACAGAAAGACCACCTCCTCCCACAAAACCACACACATGGACCTCCTGTGGGTCCTTTTTCCTCCCTATTTTCTACTACAGTCACAAGGCACTGTGGTGCTTTGGTGTCCATTTGGGAGAGAAAAGGCACAAGGGTAATCTGAGGAGGAAGGAATGAAGTCATTTGGTTACATGGCATTTCTCTCTTCCAGCATGCTCTAGTGATGCCAAGTATGATAAGACCCATGAAGGAGGTGGGACTTATGGTGGGGAAGACAAACAGCAGCCCTGGAGCTCTTTATCCTTCCCAAATTGTAGTTGCTCATGCTGCAAGTTGTCAGTGCCATCCCAGGTCCACTTCACTCATCCACTTTCAGCCAGCCTTTCTTGTAGTCCTGCAGGATCTCCAGGTAGTATTGCCACTCTGGTTCGCTGTCATACTTCACCTCATACACAGTCTTCAGAGGGTCCTTGTGTTGCTTGTGAACCCTCAGAACTACTCCCTGGTACCAGGCCTCCGTCTTGTCTTTCTCTTCATACAGGTGCCGAATTCGCTTGCCCACCAATTCTGGGTACCTGGGTGGTGAGGTAGGCATCTTTGCCTCATGTCTGCGAGGCCCAAGAGTCTTGCTCAGCAGGGAGCAGTCTCTCCTTGGAGCCTGCCTAGGGTGGCGGAGAGGATTCCTCTGTGATTGCTGAAGGACCCGCTGGAATTTGATCTGGACCACTGAATTCCGGAGATGGAGAACCCTTGAAGTACTCCTGGTCTTCCTGGCAGCTTTACTGGTTAGCTTAAGCTGAAGGGTCCTGCCTGGCTTGTGGCTCTGGAAGACTGACTTCTTGGCACCTGAAAGCAATGAAAGTCTTTTGGGTGTTAAATCTGGAGAGCCCGCACCTTCTTGGGGGCACACACTCTCATCTTTGACCAAGGAGCAGCTTTCCTGAGGCTTCTCATCAAGTGGCTGGTTCTTCTCAGGTTCCACGGCAGCAGCCTCACCCTCGGAGGAAGACCCCTGCTTGGAGGCAATCAGAAACTTTCCTTTCTTGCGCTTTCCCTTGAGTATGTGGGTGGACAGCTCAGGGGTTTTATTCGACACAGTTCCAGGCACTTCCTTTTTCTTCACAGAATCTGATGCTACTGTATTTCTTTCCGCTTTCAAAGTCTCCACGTCAGGTTCACCTAGGAGGGGAAGACAGTACATGGTCCATTAAGTTAGCAGCCAGTGATCAATAACTCCTTAAGCAGTTAATTCAATGCATGGATTTTGCAACAGTAACACCTGCAAGACCTGAAGCCATGGAGACCCCACAGAATGTCAACCTCTGTCTAGTAGCAGAGGCTCCATCTCCTTCCATGGGGCTCACGTCCAGTGCCCTGAAAGAGAACTGGTAAAGAGTCCCATCAGATCCAGCTCCAACAGAGGTGGAGCACTACCTGCTGCATTCCTCTAGCAGCAGTGCCTGGAAGAAGAATGTCATTACACTGATGAAGAAGACAAGCATGCTAGTTACCCTCAAAGACATTACTAGGAAGGGGGTTCTGCACCTAGTTATCAGTGGAAGCTCTGCTTTGCGTTTCAAATGATGCTGACAATGATGCTTTGATGATAAAAATGGGTTTCACTGGTTATTGCACCTTTCCCAAGGTAGGACTGGGCTATGCTTTCACTCTCCAGTTGCCCTTGGGCAACCTTGTTCAGGTAAAAAGGTCATGGTAACCTGCACAGCAAGGATGGCAAACCATATCTGCTTCACTCCTTTCCTGTTCTGCTCAATGCTTCTGGGTCAACAGCAAGAGGTAGTGATAGCCGTAATGTTCAGATGGCTTCTGACAGAGCTGGGGCTGCGCATCACCCACCAGGGTGGGTGTGCAGCAGCCCCAGGGCCCTGGAGATCATCCTGGGTGATGGCGCCATGGAGCTCAGCAACAAGACCTTCTTCCTGTGCCAGGGTCAGTGTGGGGCATGGGGCTCCCTCCACCCAGCCCCCTCCATTCACACTATAACCATCCATCCAGCACAAGTGGTGCAGTTGCCAACCTTGGAGGTGTTCAAGATGAGGCTGGACAAGCTCCTTGTTGAGCTCGGTTGAGCCCAGTAACTTCCTACCCATGGCAGGGGACTGGACTTGATTATCTTACAGATCCCATCCAGTCTTCGAGTCTATGATTCTAAGTAAGTTAAAAATTGAATCTGCCATGATGGTTAATATCTTCTTAGTGTATCTTCAGAAGCTGCAATGCAGCTAATGACCAAGCAGTATCCAATTATTTGTTTTGGTCAGGATTTTCAAAGGAACCTATAGGAATTGGCCTAACTCCATTAGGTTCCTTTAAAACTTGCCTATTTTAGCTGGGATTTTTTAAGACCACATTGAGAAAAGGAAAAGGATTGAATGATTTTGTCATGAGTTGCTTTTATATTGCTAATGTACTTTAAGATCTTTGATGGCTCACTCTTCTCCTGCACACAGGGCTACACTACATGAAGTAGATGGGAACCTACTGTCCTGCACAACTGATCCCAGTGCCACTCAGCCTCCATGTCCCATCAGGAATTAGTGTAGTCTCCCCAACTTCATGGTTTAAATGTTTCTTTTTTAATATATAAACACACACAAAGAACAAATACCTACTTGGAGGCTTGCTGGACAGCCTGTGAACTTGGACCTGTAAGAAATAAAGTTATTGATAATCATCTGAAGAAGTAGAAAAAACACTAAGAGCTAATAGGAAGGGGTGACAAACTAATTACTGTGGGATGACTGTCTCTACTGCAGAACAAAGGCTTTGTTTCACAGCATACAGCCTCAAGAGGATCACAAGGGACTCTTCTTGCCTGCACACACTCTTGCTAGGAGAGAAAAGGGCTCCAAGTCCTCCCTGGCATAATCTCAGTCCATTTCCATTGTAAATGATATGGAATTAAGGACTCAATCCTTCGAATGCCAGAGAATCCTCAATTGCATATGGGACACGCTTGTCTCTGACAGGATGAGACTCTAAAGTGTGGCATTTACATTGAAAGGAAAATGGGAATGGTAGCCCCCCTGTGCTAGGGGCAGGGTTTAACAGGCCCTCCACACAGGTCATTTAAAGGTAAGAGATGCTTGCCCTTCAAGAAAACAGGTGTTGGCTTGGGTGCCGAGCATATGTAGACCACACCATCTACAGAGGCTAGGAAACCATCACCTTCTGGTCCTGAATGGCTTCAGAGGCAAATAAATCCAAGAAGTTCTGCATCCCTCCTCCTAGGCAGATAACAATAGCTCGTCTCTGAGGGCTATTTCAACCACGAGGCATCCAAAAGCATTTTTTGTACAATGAACTAGGGGTGCTGCTGTGACTGCAGTGCTGAATGCACCAGTGATTAAACAGCTCACACACAGCAGAACCCATTTGAGCAGTGTGCTAGCTAGGGTGCTACCGCTGCTTATGAACTTCACTGTGGACAGATATCCCAGCTACTAGGAACAGAAAAAGGATCACTGAACTACATTGTAACCAGTGGTCTCCAACAATGCACTACTCCTCTACTGACAAGAACCAATGAGCACAAGTTTTCAATGGTAGGTTTCTGTCTGTAGAAGCTAATGCCAAGCAAGAGCCCTGCTTTATACCCAAGCTAACAGAATCAAGGGCAACAGGAAAGGCAGCTGCCCCAGTGGAATCTGGTAGTGACCAGAGGTGTACCGATATATCAGTGCTATATTGGATCGGCACCGATAAAAGGAAAATTAACATTACTGGCTATTGGCTTTTTTTTGGCCGGTGTAGCCAATAATGTGTCAATAAATATAACACGCTTTCTGGTTGGGGCCCCTGGATGCCTTGTGCACATGCACAGCTGAACACATGCACGCGGCCAGGAATGCAGCCAGGCAGTGAAGAGAGCAGCACCCTGCAGGCAAATCTGTGGAAGGGAAGGGGCGGGGGTGCGGGGGGAGGGAAA
>NW_005842355.1:629462-637056 GCF_000455745.1 Alligator sinensis
GTGGGGGAGTGGGGCGGAGGTGGGGGGGATGGGGGGAGGAGGAGCAGGATGGAGTCACGGGCGGATCATCCAGGGGATCAGTATCCCGGCACTTAAAAATGACAGCAGGGGCCATTGAACTAAAGCTCATTCAATGAGCTTTAGTTCAAGTGCCGCTACCACCATTTTTCAGTGCTGGGACACTTCTAACCAGAGCCACATGCTGGCCCCGCTGTGTCCCCTGCCTGTCTAGCAGTGGGAGGCACAGCTTACCGCTGCCATTGCTGCTGGATGGGAAGGGGATTGGCATGGCAGCATGTGGCCTACTGGGGCAAAGGCAGTAGGGCAAAGAGACATAAGTCCACAGTGGGCAACCTGCCTCTGCCCTCACCCCGCTCAGCTCTGCTCCAGGTAAAAGCATCAAAGCATCCCGTCACTTAAAAATTAATTCAAGCACCCCCGCCACCATTTTTAAGTGCCGGGACACTGATCCCCTGGACGAGCCACCTGTCACTGCCCTGCCCTGGTCCCTGACCCTCTCTCACCACGGGGGCCTTGATTCTGCACCCCACCCCCCACGCCTCTTCCCCTCCACAGACTTACCTGCAGGGCGCTGCTCTCAACACTGCCCGGCTGCATTCCTGTAAATTGGTTATTGGATCGGTATCGGCCTGGTGAATAATCGACTATCAGTATCAGCCAAGAAAATCTTTAATCGGTGCACTCTAGTAGTGACCAAAGCCTCAGTTCAGCAAAGCCCACAGTAGATTGCATATGTTTAATTAAACATGTACCTAACTGTTCTAAAGAAAAGAAAAACTGATGTAAGTTCACATGTGGACTGTTATCTTGAAATCTCTACTTGCCAGACTGGTTAACAAAGATAATCCCAAAAGCATGCAGAAGAAAAACAACCACTGGAAATTAAACTGTATGCCTCCACAGGGATAGAAAACATCCCTTTAAAACTATGAAGAACCCAGGAGTACAACTGGCCACTTAAGATAAAAAGTACCGTTCAGGGAATACAGCCATCTGCTTGGCATAGGCAAGCCAGGAGAATATATCTCCCTTATACAGCCTGCTCTGAGTAATGTGAGCAATTTGTTCGCCTCTTCTGTGTGCCCAGAGCCTAGATAAGACAGTCTCTCTATGATCTAGGGAGGAACATCTTGATGCAGCACAAAGCCCAAATCCCAAGAGTGGGGCAAGATAGGAATCTGCTTACAGCTGGGTCAGCTCAGGGCAGCTTCCAGCGAGAGTCAGGTATAAAGCTCGGACACACACTTCTGGATCTCAGGTAAGATGCCTTTACAGCTCAGGTAGATAGGATTAATGAGGAACTCCAAGCTATGCCTGGTTACCCTGCAGTACCAAACAGCATTTGCGGATTTCTCATGCACAGGGATCCACGTGCTTGATCATCATTTTCTTTTTTATATAGATTCTACAACAAAAAAGTCTCCTTTCCACAGGAGTCACCCAAGCCCATTGTTTCCCACCATCCGGCCAATGCTGTGTGGAGATGACCATTCCAACAGCAAGAGCTGTGCATGGTTCTCCTGCGTTGATAGCAAAGACACAGCAGAACAAAGCCAGGCTCTCTCAGCCCTGCTGGCCAATTGCATGCATGCAATTCTATACCTCATACACTCAATTTTTTAGTTGGCCTATCACAAAGACCGTGTTGTCCTGTCCTTTCATCTCATGCCACATACCCTGGCCCTTGGTCTGTCCACCCATTCCATTATCAGCTCCTCCCCTGCCTTGCCAGCAGGATGTTGGGGCAGCCAGCAATAGCTATTTGCAACATGTAGGTTTGTAATCAGAAGGGAGAAGGGCAGAAAAAAGGTAGCACAGCTGCCTGCAGTTCCCCAAGAGCCCCAGGAGGTGGTCAGGAGAAGCACCAACAGTAGGGTCCATGCACAGCACACAATACACCAAGCAGGCTTGAGGGTAGATGCGATAAGGATTGCCAAATGCGCAACTGTCACAAAGATGCCCAGCACATGGCAGCCTTGATTAACAGAGTGAAACTACTGTGAGATCTGAATCTGGTCCGTGACAGTTCCAGACCCATCTATCTTGTCTAGCAGCTGTGGGGCATACCTATCAACTGCTGCATGCCACCATCCATGATAGTCCCAATTCAGACTTTAATGTCCAAATTCAACTTCTTGAAATTACAGTTTTGAACCTCCAGCCCTATTTTAGTATTAAAGCCTGGGGTGTTGCTGGCAGTGGAAAGCAAAACTGAAAAGCTACAAACACTTCCCAAACAATTCTGCTTAGAAAAACCTCAAGTGGGAACCCTAAATATCCCACTTGCAAGTGGAGATGAAACCAGGCTTAGACAGAAGGTAAAATAGACAAAATTAAAAGCTCCCATCTATTTGTGTTTCCCTGGACCTTTTAAGAACCTACTATGTCAGATTTCCAAGACTTTCACATTGAGCTAACTCTGCTCCTACTGAAGTCAATGGAAGCTAATGCAGGGTGCTTTTGAACCCCCCCCCCAATATAATCTGCTACTTCATAGGATTTCCTTTCCCTTCTTCCCTCCTCAGTTCCTTGCTTCTCAACTCTCCTGCCCTTCATTGCTATCCTCTGCATTCATGTTTTAAACATATTCATAAATATTTTTACTAATCATGTCTCCAAAACTGAAACGATAGGAGAGTGGAAGCATAAGAAAAGAGGACAGAGGATCAAGATCAAGGAAGAACTGTGGCCATTTTATATCCAACTTCTGTAGCCTCTCTAGTCATCAAAAATGGCAGGGAAAACTGTCTGTATCCTCTCCAGAGCCAAGAAGAAAGTTTAGCTTAGTTACAGAGTGCTCTGCTCTCCCTGCTGGATGCATTACATACCCCACCGCACAGAAGGGAACTTGGTAACAGAGAGCCTGGGATGAGCTGTCATTCCCCGACATCACTTCAGAGAGACTTCTCAGCATGAATTTCACCACTGCCAACATGCCAGACCACAACCAGTTACCAAGAAGTTAGGTAATACACCCTTATGTTAGCATCTGGGAAAATCCCACAGCCAAACAGGAATTGGTCTATACTGGAATCTGCATAGCAAGATATTCTGCAAGTACTACACACCAGGAACTGCTTAATTAGAGTGGTATTTGCTCTACTATAGGCTGAGAAAAAGATTTTCAAAAGCACCCAGTGATCCTGGGTGCTGCAGTTTCTGAGTACCCACCTTGAGCCACCTCAAAGGGGTCTGACTTTCTCAAAGTGCTGATCACAGGCTGCCTAAAGCTCAGTCCCCTTCAGGGAATGCCAAGGAAAGCATCACAAAATAGAAGCACACAAAATCACCGGTTGCTTTTGTGGGCCTTGGTCTATAATTTTACAGAATCACTGCCCTAGCAAGGCTGACTTTAACAGAAAGAGGTTAGTATCCCTTGAGTTAGTCGCCACATAGCACTTCCAGGTTTTCTCCCAGTTCCAAATTATCTGTACATCAACAGCAATTGCCTCCACACTAATCAACCTGTATCTCTTGCCCAACACATCCAGGAAGTGTCATCCCCCAGGAATCTCCAGTTCAATCCTTTCCACAGAACTGTTATTCACCCAGGAACCGCCAGTTCAATCCTTTCCACAGAACTGTTATTGGGATGTTACAAATATTAATTGTAACAGTGATGAATGAGTCAGATAGGGCCAGAGGGGAAGGCAGACTTCTTGGAAAGGAGGCAATTCTATTGACCAACTATTTTATTCAGTTAGCTATCTGGATAGGAAAATGGACACAGGCTTTTGATATATTTCATTATGAATTCCTCATCTGACTGCCCATGTTCCTTGGTGTGCTTCAGACCTTCAAGTATGGGGTGTACGCTTGCTTCTGGATATGTGTAATTGACCCCTTCCTTTGAGAGCTAGTCACATATAGAAGTGTCCCATGGGCAGCAAAAATCTAAAGGGGAAAAGACTTCCTGGAGGTTTAACACCACTTACCAAGCTGCTGCTTGATGCAATCATGCCAGTGGAGAGTCAGAAGATCAGGATAGATGTCAGGCAGCTGTTTCAGGGCCAGCAGCTTCAGCATCCTGGAAGTGCAGCACTTCAGCTCCAAGTCCCTCAAAAGCTTCTCTTCTGAGAGGGTGGTAGGACGCAGCTCCACCTTGTGCTCCTGTAGCACTTGGTCAACAGACAGTCCCAAGAGCTTAGGGAACAACTTCTCCTTCACCACATGGATGGGGATGAAGATAGCACCTGCTCGGACCACGTGTGGAAAGGGGCACTTGCGAGTAAACATGAAGGTCTCTAGCTGAGACAACAGTTTGCTGAGAAGCATGGAGGCATCCTTGAAATCCAACCAGATCTCCTTGCTTTTGGTGGGTTTCTGGGCTTCCAGTATCCGGGACCCGTTCTTGTGTTTGGGAGGTGATTTTGGCCTCTCTTTCAGCTCATCTGGCTCGGCCCTCTTCAGCCATTCCTTCAGGAGCTCTGGCGGTGCTCCGCACACAGAATATGAGATGACGTTGCAGAGAGACACGTGCAATGAGGTGAAATACTGGCTGGAAGAAGTCTGCTGGGCAGGGGATTCACAGTTGCTGGGCAGTGAGACATTGCCCTCTCCTAGCACAGGGGATACCTCTGGTGCGCTGGGGGGCAGGGCCTCTGAAATGTCTGGTAGTTTCAAATTAAGGCACGTGATTTGCAACTGCTGGGTGTTAGCCTGAATTGCTGCTTTGGGGCTTGGCTGCATGGGGGCACTGGTGAGAGGAGTCATCATGGGGTAGCTTTGCTGCATGGACGGGCTGCTGGGCTGGACTGAGGGCACTGTCCCCGCAGGGAGGGATTTCAGGATTTTGAACTTTGTGAACATGAAAGCTGCCGAACTATGGAAGTTGCTTTTATCCCCAGAGCCATTTCCTGCTTGCAGGGGCAAGGCCTGTGTCTCAGACCCCTCACACACCTCCTGCTTCTTCAGGGATGCCTCTCTCTCTTGTTCACCCTCTTCTCTTTTTGGCATCCCCTCTGTCTGACCAGCATGCCTCCCAGCATCATCAGACTTCGCTAGCTTTTTTTTCAAGCTAAGGTCTAGCACTACCTCATTGTGGATGACCTCCCTGCTCCCACTGGCAGCTGGGGCACTTTGCCTGCCACTCCGAGGCTCAGGGTCACTCTTCATGGACAGGCTATGTAGGAGCTGCTTTGGCTCAGAGCTTGTTTTGTAACAATCCCCTTCCTTCACCCTCATTTTACCAGGTTTACTTGCCCTGCTCTCTGCTTCCTTCTCAGCAGGTAACAACTTGGTTTTTTCTGAGACATTCTTGATAGCAGATGGCTCCGAGACAGGCTTAGCAGAGTCTCCACTTCCCAGGCTGTTAACAGTGTTTCTGATGGCTGGACCTTCTCTTTGTTGATTTTTGGAGCAGGGGCTCTCTCCTGGCCCTTCAGAGGGTCCTTCCAGGTAGTCTCGATAAGGTGCCAGGCTGAAGACATTGTTGATAACTGGCATGGGTGGGGAAGGAGGAGAACCCCTAGCATTTCTCAGGCCTTTCTGTCTCTCCTCAGAAGACACAATCTGAGGGGAAGCTACGAGCCCCTCTGTGAAGTCTCTGACTTTGGAGGATTCCCGTTTACTCTGGTGGTGGTGCGGGACTGGACTATCAGCAATGACAATGGGAGCTCCTGGCTCAGCTTCGCGAGTCTGTGTGCTCCTTGGCTTGGTTTCTCTGCAGGTTAAACTGGACCTTCTCTTGTCAGGGTGTGATGGCTCCAGCCCATTCAGGCTGGGCTTGTGTGCTGGACAGAGGCCCAACCCATAACCCATCTCTCCTTTAGGCAGCGCTTCTGTGAGCCTGTTTAGAGAGTTCACTGCTTGGAAAGCACTGTGGTGGCTAGCCATCTGCTTGCTTCTAGGGCTCTCCTTCACCAGCTGAGTCCCATGAAAAGTAGGCACTGTATCATCCACATGTTGATCATGGTGAGCATGTGAGCTGCCCAAGGAGGTGTTGTACAAAGACAGGTCAGGGGAGGCAAAAGGAAAGGAGGGGCTCTGTGGCAGGAATTCTATTTTGCAGCTTGTGTTTTTCTGCAGTTCAGGCTCTCGGGAAGGAGCACTGGGCTTTGAAGTGGGAGAAGCTGTTGGAATTGAACTGGCTGCTCTATAGACATAGCTCTCCAGAGGGCCAGGATAGTAGCTTCGGGGCAGCTGTTGTCTAAGGTAACTACTAGGAAATGCCCGAGGATCCCCACTACCCAGAAAACCAAATCCTTTGTAGCTGCCTGAAGATGGCAAGGTCGACAGGGAGCCGTTCTGCTTCTCAGCATGAGGGCCCTCCTGATGATATAACAGTGTCTGCTTCTGCAAGGGTAGAGGGTAATGGGAGAGGGGGTAGCAAGGGGGTGTCCTCTCTTGATAGACTGATGCTGGGGAATGGAGTCCAGGGCTGGTTGTGGAAGGATACATCTTGGACCATGCATTTTGGGTTAAGTTGCTGCCCACAACCTCTGTACAATTTTTCTGGTTATACACAGCAGGGTAGTTTGCTTCAAGAAAGGAGGTGTTTTTAGGTGCCCTGTACTTCTCAAATGCTGCAGAATAAGGTGAGAAACCTACTGTGGATGCTAGTGTCTCTTTTGCAGGAACCCCTGTGCCTTGATGTGGTGGCAGGAAGTTGGGCTCAGGGTGATGGGCCTTCTTGTGCACGGCCATTCCACAGTGCTGCTCACTGAGGTGGGGGTGGTGTCCTGAGGAGACTGGGGCTGGTAAAGTCCATTCCATTTCCATTGACCTCTTCTGCAAGCTTTCCATGTGTGAGCCTAAGGACACGGAAGTCCTGGGATCCACATAGCAAATGGGGGTTCTGTACACTGGCTTGGGCACTGCCAGGGTGGCACAGCCTGTAGGTGCCTGAGCAACTGCTTTGTTCATGACCACAGGTTTTGGCAGGGGGAAAGCATGGCCCTGAGCTTGCTGGAGCGGGTCCTGGTGCCCCACATGGTTTGCCCACTTTTCCCGAGCCATCAAGAGGTCTCGGACCATACTGTCCTTGCCCTTCTCAGCACCTGAGCTTGGTAAAAACCCCCCCATGCTCTCGGGCTCCCGTCTGTACAGAAGGCAGTTCATTACAGCTCCATCTGTCCGGAGGTGCTGGTTTACAGCATTGCCTGCATACTGCATGTATGCTGCTGCTGAGCTCCAGTGGGCCAGAGACTCTGTCCCATCATGGTTTTGCAGTGGGTATGCAAAGTAGGATCCCTTGTAAGTTAAATGGTTTTCAGAGCCAGGACTTGGCAAGGGGCTGGATTTACACAAGCCTCCGGGGAGGACGCGATTTGGCTCTGTCTCCAGCCGAGGTATCTTGTTGTAAATCATGGGGTCCAGGGACTCTAAGTGTCGTTTCCCAGCCATTTATATGTCACTCTCTGCCTCTTGTCCTGGATGCACAAGGAAGGATCTGTGTTGTCTTTCCTGGAAGGGAGAAAAGAAAAAAGAAAACATTAGTGATCTAAGCACATCGCATTAATATTTTGCCAGGTAAACCTAGCCGTGAAGGTGATCACTGTTAGCAGATGAAGAAAGGTGTTGAGAGATTGTATGGATGAAGCTGGTAGACTGGGTTCATACGGAATACACATTC
>NW_005842355.1:637087-641041 GCF_000455745.1 Alligator sinensis
TATCATGTCAATGAGAGGTTACATTGATAAAGGATCTTCACAAACTGAGATTCCCCACCATGGAATTACGAGGATGGGAGCTGATCATTTACAAAACTGTTTTGGTGAGAATTCAACGGAGACACCTGTGGAATCAGAAAAAATATATGCCTTAAACTTTGATTATTTTAGTTATAAGTTGACATAACCGCTTTGTGGAAAATTGCTGGTTCTGTATAGTAGAACAGATAAGAGAAACTGTTTGTTCTTTGTAACTCCTCTACAACTGCTTCGCTCACCGCGGCCTTGAAGATAGCAAAAAAGTATGTACAAATCTGATTTCCAGGTACAAGAAGGAGGTTTGTAAACTAACCTTGCCTCCCCCATTAGTTCCCATCCTGATTACAGCAAAAAAATAAAGTAATATTATAGCCGCTTTTCATGCTAATTTCACTATATGATCACGTGAGTTGTAAGCAACTGTTAAAAAGTATATAAGCCTCCTGATTTTACTCTTGGGGGGGACACCCCTTCCAAGTGCTTGGAAAATCCATGTCACTTTAGAATCCCCCCTACAGCTGTAGTTTCTTTTAAATAAAAGCTTCTGCTGACCTGACCCAAAAATATGCTGCGTGTGTTTCCACGACACACCTTTGTTTATAATTATAACCATTGCTACTGTGAGAGTTGTGCAGCGTAGTTATAGCATTTAGAACTCAAAGGCCATTGCCCACTAATGAGAGCTGTTGCTCACTGGCAGGAGAAGGTGTAAGGGTCATTTGTAATAGTAATAAGGTAATAGTTTTGGCATGAACTCATGACCAATGCCATTTTGGAAGATATAAGAGATATTACACAATATCACAGTCTTAACACGAGCAACAGCCTTAATGAACCCCAGCTGGGGAAAATGATTTTATTATCAGTATGAAAACCTTTAATATCAGCTTTTGGTAAAAGCCAGTCAGACCTCAAAATGCCTACACAGTATTGCCAACCCCCGCTTTCAAAAAATCAGGATCCAAAACTTTGAGGTTTGTAAAGGTAGTATATTTGAGGGATTGTCTTCTACTTTTTGAATCTTCAGAGATTGCATTTTCAAACTTCTCTCTGCAATCATGAAGGCTAGATTTTTTTAATGCAAGTCCATGAGATCCCATGACTCCAGCAGTTGGAGCTTTAAAAAGGACATCAGTTACTGAATGACCTTGGATATAAAAACACAAGATTTAGCAATGGGGGACAATTGAGCCAAAATTCACTCTGAAGTCTGAAAGTAAATATTTGAATGGTCTCTTTTAATGATTTAAATGTTTAATCATATAATCATATGCAGGTCAATTATTTTATTTAACCTTTCAGCATTGTTATTTATGTTTCACACAAAATGTAATAAAGTTGTTTACAACATTTAAAATGCAAAAGTGAAACCTCAGGGAATTTTTAATTAGCCTTTATTTTACTATACTTTCTTTTGATCAAACTTTGGCAACAAATCATGAATTATTTAAAGTGGCAAATCTCAAATTGTTTTGTGCTTGCGACTAGAGAGAGAAAAATACCATTATACTTTATATATACCTCGCTGATCAGCAAAAGAGTGAGGCATTTTGCTTGTTCTAACAGCATCCTTCTTTGATGTCAAGGGGTTGACGTTTTGTTTTGAAAATACACCTGATTTGAGGTATATTACACTTTAAATAAACTTGGACACCAGAACCAGTCTAGCCATGGGAGTGTGAACCTCCTAATGCGTTAACTTAACCCGCCAAAAAGCAGCGTACCTGAGCAGGCTCATTTAAACCTAGCTTGGGTACCTCTCCACTACACTGTAGTCCATGGTGTGGGCATCCCCTCGAATGCTCTTGTTATTCCTGTTTGGGGGAGCTGTTCCCTTTCCAGAGCGTGAAGTGTTACAGGTGTTACAATAATATCATTCCAGCAGATGGCATTGTAGCACTGTCAAAGCAATGGCTGCACACTAAAAGTTTGGAAAGCCTGCTTAGTTTCAACGTCAGGGTGATGGATTTCTTTGGTCTGTTATCTGGAATCCAACATTCTTTGTAGCAAAATCTAGTGCAGAAATGAGACCAGGCCTAGGAGGGATCTGAAGGAAAAGGAAATGGAGATAAAGATAAAAGCCTTGTCTGCATAGGAGAAATTGGCCAGATAGCTATTCTAATATCAAATAATTTTTCTTCTAAAATAATTACTCTGCTTTGCGAGTACAGTAATTATTCTGAAACACTGCTTTATTTCAGAACAGAGCGATCATATGGAAGGAGATTCAAGAACAGCTATGGAGATCAGTTATTCTACCCCAGTTCTTCCAGTCAATTTCCACTGTGTAGAAAAGCCCACATATGCATATATAAAAGTATGTGTATATAAAAGGCAGACTAGGAAAGGTTAAAAAAAAAAAAATGTTTGCAGTATTTATGATGTAAAATAAGTTATTTAAATATCCTACTTCTCAAACTCTCTTTATACATCATGAAGAAGTAGTGATTTTAAGGCCAGCATGATTTCCTAGTCTTAACTTGTATAAATGCAGGCCAGAGAATTTCACTCAGCATTTTCTGCCTCACACCCAAACATCTGCATTTGAATTAGTGCCATTTTGTTTACACAACATCCAATCTTTGTTTAAAGGCTCTGAATCCAATTTTTGCTCACTGCATTTTTCTTCTCCCCAAAGGAAATTCAATTTTTAGTATTCCGAAGGGCTCCTTCAGTTAAAAGCCAACAGGTAGTTTATTCGCCAGCTGTCCCATCTCAGCGTAATGGGCACTGCATTCTGCACCCAGAGTGACTAGCAGAGAACTGAAACAATTCTTTATTAATCAACCATTTAACTTAAGGGCTAAAGAAATCAGTTGCCCGTTACGAAATGACATTTCTTCTCACCCCACCCCAATGGTTTAAAACTCATACTGTATTCTCAAACTGACACTTTTGTTGTCTCTAAGTGATACATTTTTCTCTCAAATTTGCTTTCCCCCCCACATACTGTAATTTCAGCAACTTCTCCTTTTTCTTAGAGAAACTGTTTCCCCCAAGTCACGGTCCTTATCAGAGCTTGCAGGGCAAGGCGAAAAAACTCCCTAATTGTTAACTTCCTCCCTCACATCTGAAAATCACAATATTTCCGCCTTTACAAATCAGGTACAAACTAACATAGCAAACGGTGGATCTTCTAGCACTTGAGGTCTTCAAACCGTGAATGGATGCTTTTCTGAGACAGATGCTTAGTCAAACACAAGTATGTAGACTAAATACAGAAGCAACAGCGAGATTCGAAAGGAAGGTCCATCTAAGCATAGCAGTCGATTGACTAGCGTGGTTAAGGCGCACCAGTTTCTTGGCCAAAGACAAGGAAGTGAGGTGGCCAACATCACAACTCCCCAGCTTGCATCTAAGCATTTATGTTACAGAAGGGCTGACTAGGGGTGACCTCTGGCACAAGCGCAGAGCAGGACTTGAGCTGATGCTGGTGGAGTCATAGACACTTCATCCACTCTTCCCTCACACCCCACATACAGGAGGTCAGATTTCAGGATCCAGTGGTCCTATTTGAACTCGAATTCCCCAAACAAAGCTTTCTCTGCCAGCTACCTGAGACCTTTTTGAGAAGGCCATACAATTAGCATTGTGGTTTGTGCACAACAACAGAAACTCTTGTAAGATGCTGGATCTCCCTAGAGAAAAAAAGGGGGATTCTTTTTTGTAGATCATTGGAATTAGAGGATAAAATTGATTTATTCATTTTAAAAGGGCAGAGCACAACTGGGAATAGGGAACTGTATACCAAGAGAATTTCTCCCCTCCCCTAAAGCAAAAAGGAAAGCAGAGTTTTATTGGGGCAAATCCATCCTTGGCTTCTCTTCACCGATGATGGGGACTCAAGTGGCCAATTATCTCAGTTGGGAGGCTGTTGAGCATTCACTCTGCCACTGCTCGATTGCTATTCCCTAC
>NW_005842355.1:641072-647030 GCF_000455745.1 Alligator sinensis
GACACATTTACAGATAAATGCTAAGAGGAGTGCAGGAGAGGGAAGAAAACTGTGCTCTCAGTGCAGAGGCAGCAGGAACTGTCACAGCAGGAGTTGGGGCTTTGCTGTTTAATTTCTTCCTTTCTCTAGGAAGCTGTACACAGCACCTATTTCCTTATGAGAAGAATAGAGCGATTGTTAGGTAGGGTCCAGACCACGATGTGCCCATGTGGGCTACGTCTGTATCAAATTATGAACTCTAAGTTGTGTTATGCATTTGCCATACTACTACACTTGCCCAAAGCAAACCTAGTGAGCTGCATTCCAACAGCTCTGCTTAGGAGAGGTGCTCAATACCTCCTTGAAGGACTGGATCAATGTCCACACTAGGAGGTCAGCTGACAGCCCATAGGTTGAGTTACACCAGCAGCCCTGAACCAGAGGTTTTGCTGACAAAAGCTATGTAGACCATGAGGGATTGGTCAACAGAACTTTGTAGGGTAGGCTTTGCTGGGGCTGGCAGACTTGAGAGATACTGCCCTCAAAGCAGACACACCTGAATGAGAGTAACTATGCTGCAGAGGCTGGACTGGCAGCAGATGAGCTGCTGTCACTCAAGTTGCAGATGCACCTCCATTACTAGCATTACCAGCTCTGGGCTCAGAAGCACTCAAGACCTCACTCAAGCCAACAGGTCAGATAGCTTCAGCTGACAGCAACATCCTGAGGGATAGCCAGCACGGGTTTGTTGCGGGTAGGTCTTGCTTGACCAATCTTATTTCCTTTTATGACCAGGTGACCTCTTACCTGGACAAGGGACAGGAGATTGATGTCATATATCTTGACTTCAAAAAAGCCTTCAATCTGGTATCCCACAATCACCTCTTGGTAAAACTGGCCAACTGCAGTCTTGGGTCCACCACAATCCACCGGCTGAGGAATTGGCTCTGTGGTCGGACCCAGAGGGTGGTGCTTGATGGAAGTCAATCATCATGGTGCCCTGTGACCAGTGGGGTCCCTCAAGGCTCTGTCCTTGGACCTGTATTGTTCAACGTCTTCATTAATGATGTGGACAATGGAGTCAGAAGCAGGCTGGCCAAGTTCACCGATGATACCAAACTCTGGGGTAAAGCATCCACACCCGAGGACAGGAGGGTGATACAGGCTGACCTTGACAGGCTCAGGAAATGGGCGGATGAGAACCTGATGGTGTTTAACACTGAAAAATGCAAGGTTCTCCACCTTGGGAGGAAAAACAATGCTAGTAAAGCCAGCAAAACACTGGCTTGCATCCATAGGTGCTTCTCAAGCAAATCCCAGGACGTCATTTTCCCATTGTACTCGGCCTTGGTGAGGCCTCAGCTGGAGTACTGCATCCAGTTTTGGGCTCCACAATTCAAAAAGGATGTGGAGAAGCTTGAGAGAGTCCAGAGAAGAGCCACGTGCATGATCAGAGGTCAGGATAAGACCTTACGATGACAGGCTGAGAGCCATGGGACTCTTCAGCCTGGAAAAGCGCAGGCTCAGTCAGCGATCTGATGGCCACCTATAAGTTTATCAGGGGTGTTCACCAGGATCTGGGGGAAGGATTGTTCACTAGAGCACCCCAAGGGATGGCAAGGTCAAACTGTTATAAACTCCTGCAAGACCATTTCAGGCTGAACATAAGGAAGAATTTCTTTACTGTCCGAGCCCGCAAGGCCTGGAATAGACTGCTGCCGGAGGCGGGTCAAGCACCTACATTGAATGCCTTCAAGAGAAATTTGGATGCTTATCTTGCTGGGATCCTATGACCCTAGCTGACTTCCTGCCCCTGGGGCAGGGGGCTGGACTTGATGATCTTCCGAGGTCCCTTCCAGCCCTAATGTCTATGAAATCTATGAAAAGCACCCCTTAAGTTAGATTCCTATGGGTAAATGAAAGTCAGATTGGAGAACACTTGATGATGCTAACGACGCACTGAAAACAGGCAGCACAGAGAAGCAACTGGGCATACACACATCTAAAGGTCCATCATAGCTGGATGGTGGTACTCCATGCCCAAGAAAAGGTGTCACTCAAGAGACTAAAGCTCCCAAGAGTGACCTAAAGACCCAGAGCTGGAAACACTGACTAGACGGCCCATGTCCCAAGTCAGCTGATCAAGAGGGCTAGATCCACATACACCAGACTGGTGACCATACAGACAGATAATGGACCTGGCAGTAATACTGCCATCACAGTCCTCCAAGAAAGCTTCAGCTAGCACAGTCCTGGACCCTGCAGTGACAAGTGGCTTCTGTGCCCACTTGTGCAGCTCAAGTCAACAAACAACCTTTGCTCATGAGGCAACTGCCAAAGAGTCACGTCCCTTTCTGATACACTTGTTTACCTGACCGTTGCCCTCCGTTGCTATCCCCAGAAACTGGGGCTTGGGTGAGGCAGCATAAAAAGGAGGTTCCTTAACAGGTTCCTTTTAACTCTTTGTGTGCAACCTAAAAGCTCCGTAATGATGCCAGGTGTTTGTGGTGCCAAAGTCCTCTACAAAGAAATCCCCAACTGGCATGTGCATTGAAACACCTCTCCTACATCCACTCCCTCAATACAGTCTTAAGTCACTTAAAGATGAGACATGGCTAACACCACAGGTATCAGTCTGATATGTACTAATATGCCTTGCATTCTGGTCAGGACCTCCAGGGTTTTTGCAAGCTCCCAATTTGCTTCACAACACCCTTTTTTTATCAGGACCGTGGGGAAACTGACCCATGGAGCAATTCCATGTAATTTGCCTAAAGGTCACAGTTGAGTTACCTGCAGAGCAGAGATTAGAATTTGCCAGTCAGAAAGCAGCCCTTCCTTCAGCTACTAGACACTACACTTTCTCATCAGCTGTTGGGTTGGGTGAGCTGAATCAGAAGTGGGTCAGATACTTTATGGCCTCCAGTCTAGCACTAGGTGTCATCTTCATGCCCTACAATGTTTAAGATGGGCTAACACTTCAAAATTCAAACTCCAACCCAAACTTAATTGATGCATTTCAACGACACTAACTTTGCAGCATGTAGCGAAGAAGAGAGACCAAAGGATCCAAAAGGAGATTTTTAGCAGCCTGTTTCATTGCCACATTCTCCATCTTGCAAATAGTATAGAGTCCAATCAGATACCTAGCAGAGAGCAACTTTTAGAAGGTGTTTCAAGAGCAGCACAGTTCAAACAGATCTTTGTTATCATGACTAGTCAAGAGCCAATGCAGTAGTTTCCATTGTCATTCTCCTTCCTTGTTTTCACCTTCTGAGCATAAGAATGTGAAGAGTGGCACCTGGGATTAGGAGGCCTTTCTACGAGGCTTGCACCACAACCCACAGCTTTCTAACAATTCCAACTGAAACAAACCGAACTTGTGCAATCCACCTTGGCATCACATTGATACCAGGGAACTGAGTTACAGCACAATTCCCATTTGTAGCTTAACTAGGGTCATTGCCTCATGTCCAAATATCACTGAAATCATAACAAGGCTTCACTACAGGGGTTTGGGACAGTAAGATCCTGGCTGCACAACAAGTCAGCATTAGAGCTAGGACCCCCAACCCTGTCATAATTTTAGCAGACAGGTCCCAATTCATATGAGTAGCCCTCACAAAGAAGTCAGATGAGCTCTTGCAGTCAACTTGGAGAAGCCTATAGCAGCTACAAGAATGGAAATATTCCTGTCCTACCCATTCTCTTTAATGGGATAGGATGAACTTCAAAGCTAAACAATGTTATTGCGGTCAAGTGCATTTAAAGTGACTGAATTAAGCAAAGCCAATTTCTTGCTGGGGGGGGGGAGGTTAAGTGCATAATCCTGCAGTGTAGATGTTATTGACTTAAGTGCACAAAGGATCTTCTCTTCCTAATTCTCTGTGTGTGTTTTTCAATGGATAATTCTCATTTTAGACTGAATGATCAGGGCTTTTCCCATTTGATTACACTGTAACTTTACAGCTATTCCTTCAAGCATAGGAAACTTGGCAGTTACTAGCAGTCACTGAACTATCAGAATCTAACTTTTTATTATAAATCACATTCTTGATGTGAGAGATTTCTTTTGCCCCTTGAGGAAGTTAAAGGAGAAGAGGGGAAAAAGCAGGGCTTTCTGTTCCCATCATTAGTGCTGTCCCAAGCCACTCAATTCACTGATTCCATGGCCCAGATGTGTGAATTGCATTGTGGGTAAATACTTTTCATTTAACAACAACTGCCAAATACATGGCCCATTACTATCTATGGTTGAATTTGGGACAAGTGGCACTAACCACAGATTCCAATGTATGTTATTTATAAAGTGTTCCAGGATGAAAAGCTGTAATAAGCACCAAATCTTGTTAAAACCAGCTTGAGTATACATTTGAGTCATATCCCAACACTTTGGAGATGTAGGAAAACTGGCTTCTTTCTCTCTCCCCTGCCCTCATTTCCTTTCATAGTTCAGGTATCCCCTCTGGGATTACTCCTTTAGGGCTAGATCCTGCCTTAACCATGCAAGCCAATGGGACAAACTGGACAGGATTGGGGTGCTAAGGGTTGCAGGACAGATAAGCACTAGGTTAGGCATGGCTTTTTATGATTCATATTCTATAAAAACAAAGGCGACTGACTTGTCACCCAGCCTTGTGCGTGTAGGAAGCGGGGGCAGGGGAAATGCCTGAATGAATTTCAACACGTGCAAAGTCCTCTGTGAGCAATTTTGAAACCTCTTGCAAATAATGGCTGGGGAAAGAAGTGGGCAGATTAAACCAAATCGATTTATTCCTGTTTTCAGATGGGTTTTTCCCAGAAGCAGTAGTTGCAGAAGGGGGAGGGGCAGGCAGGGAAATGGCAAAACTCTAGAAAACAAGGAAATGCATGTGACCAAAGGGCAGGGGTTAGATCAGTCCTCAGTAATGAAAAAAAAATGTTTGCTGGTCACAGCCTGCTGGACCTGACGTATTTCTCAAATTTAAAAGGGCATCATGAGATTCCCAACCCATTCCCTTCTACCTCTCCCAGAGCAAGAGGACTCCAATGACAGCCTGTTCTCAAGATGTCCAGCCCTAGGACTTATAATAAGTTTATTTTCACTTTGACAACTCTGAACAAGGACAATTGTGTCTGTTATCATTTCAGCCCTTGGGGGCCAGCCAGTCACACGGTCTCTGCACAGTGCAACTGCCTTGCATTTCCTCCACATGATCAGATGCCCTACAACTCATTAACAATAAAGCAATAATAAGTGGGAGTCTCTCACTTCAGCCTCTCCTCCTTTCACCACATGATAGTTAAGAAATAACTGCCACCTCCCAGCCAATCCCAAAGAGACAGGTATCAATAAACCCAGAAATCTTTGTAGTTATTATGCCCACGAACCAGTTGTCTGGAACGAAGGGCAAGAGACTTCTAGCACATCAGGTGTAAGTGGCCCTAGCTTCCACATGAAGCAGCTGCTCTCAGCTCTCCTGAGGTCCATGGTAGTTATCTGCAGCAGAATGTGACTCATTTCTGTCAAAGGCAATGATTTCATAAGGCGATATTTTTTTTGGACTCTGTAGTTGTATTCAAAAGCCTGTCTAACTCTATTCCAAGACAATCTTCTTCAAGCTTGTCCAACTCTATCCCAGCAACGTAGTTGCTCCTTATGAGCTGCTACGACAAACACTGCAAAGAGCTGCCTTCAAAGCTGCTGGACCTTGCGGAGCTTCATCCGGATGGACGTGAGGGACTCCGGGCCGCCTCTAAGGGCAGCTTACAAAAGGGAGGACAGGAGGCAGAGAGGCCACACGAGGCACCAGAACTCCGGCCTCGGAACGTCTGTAACCATTTCACTCAGTCCCACACAGGCTGTTCAAAATACAAGCACTGCCTCCCATACCTAGAAGCTGTATGAACTAAAGATTGGGAGGCTTTTTATATTTCGAGTCTCAGAACTGGAATACAATACAATCTAAAAATACGTAGCAAGGGGGGGGGGGGGTTAAG
>NW_005842355.1:647040-648600 GCF_000455745.1 Alligator sinensis
GAGCCCGCTGGCAGCAGGGATTATGTATAACCCAGATTCATGACATAGCCAAAGTAGCCAACTGGAAGATCCAACACTGGATTGCTCAACCCATGTCCAACTAGATCCAATCTGGAAATGTAAACTGTTTGAAAGCATTCTCAGAGTTTCTCTCTGATAATAAACTACTCTGTCCTGCTGCAATACTGACTTAATGATCTCGGAGACTTTGGGTCCCTAGCAAAGGAAGTCACCTCCGCAGTCACAGAGGTGAGGTCTCTGGTGGGCTCTGATCGAGGGCTCGACCCTGAAAGCCCCACTGGGAGCAGAGCTCAGCAGTCACCTCCCGCTCAGTCGCCTTTTTCTCTTAAAAGCAGAATTTCAGCTTTTGAGCTGTCAGAGCAAAACTGAGTCTTCCCCTTAACCAAATGAATTTCTCTCTCAGTTGCTTTTTAAGATGATGTGTACTCAGGCATAACAACATCCCCCCACCCCACCTACTTACAGACAGCTATCATTTTTATTTAAATTAGGATAATTATTTCCAAGAGAACTTGGGCAATGTAACTAGTAAAGAACACCCTTTCTTTAAGTGTGTGGCTGGTCCCATTGGTAGGAGCAGATGAGTTTGATCTGCATCCAACTTGGGTGCTATCTGAATCTTTATAGCTATACAGACCTGAACACCTGAGCACAGACCTGATTTGGAATTTCAGTTTGATATAAAGGTATAACAAACAAGGCAAATGCATCCTAGACCTGGGGACCTCTTACAGACAAAGAAAAAACCAAAGCACTAAGTACTGGTCTGACTTGAATTGCTGCAGTGATCTATGTTAAAATCCACCAGTCATGACAGCAGCCAAGGCAGCAATACAGCGAGAAGCACATGCCTGCATATCATGGTCAGGCTATGAATTCAACAGATGCATTCACACATATGGTATTTCCTAAGTTCTGCCCATTGAGCACATTTGTATACAGAAGTGCTATAGTTACCAGAAAAATAAACTGGATGGGCCAAACTCTGCCCACAGATGTGTTCATGCAATGCCTGCTGGTTTCAACGGAGTTGAGCAGGCTCGGAAAGCAGTGCTGAGCCCTATATACACCCTGTACATAAATCACGTGATGGTAAAAAGCTGGAACCAAAAGCCTGGAGCCCATTATTGCCTTAATCATCCAACAAGAAACAGATGATGTGCAGGAATGAACAAAACCCCCGTGCAGCCTAAGCAGTGTGTGGGGGAGCGACTACTACACCAGAGGAAGCTGCAGCACGTTGATAGGGGCAGCCCTTCCACAGGGGTTACGTTACCGCTTGCGGACAGAGCTATTCCCACTGCCGGAGTCCAAGCTGCGCCGGCCGGCTTTAGCACTTCTCCCGGGCGACACCCGGCGCAAACCCGCCGCCTCCGATCCTCCTCCCCGAGGCCGGCTCGCAGCCGCAGTCCTTTCAGGAGACAATTCCGCCCCTCGGCGGGGCTCGCCTCATCCCGCGGAAAGGGGGAGCAAAGGGGCGCTGGGGGACAAAGACTTCCACCCGGGTCTGAAGCTGGGAGTGGAGAAGAGGAGCTGGGG
>NW_005842355.1:649095-656800 GCF_000455745.1 Alligator sinensis
AGCGCGCAGCGGTTGCCCGCGCAGAGCTGGAGGCGCGCAGTCTCCCCCGGCCCGGCCTCTTCCCTCGCTGCTCGCCTGGTCCCTGCTCTCCGGCCCACCCGGAGCCTCCCTGCCCGGGCCGGGCTTGCAATTCAGCAGCCACGTGCTGCCCCCGCCCCGTCCCTTCAGGGGCCCCAGCTCAGGTGTGAAGGCCTCGAAGGCCCAGCTGCAGACCTGGGAGGCGAGCAGCGAAGGCCGAGGAGCTTTGCGCCCTATAGACTAACCATGTGCGTGTACGTGTGTACACACACACACTCACTATATAGACATATATATACACACACATTGATATATTGCATATGACGTATTACACATGCATACCTACATATACAATGCATGTAGCACGTTTTCGTGAGCTCACGTCATCAGATGCAGCGTCCGGTACAGCCCTGGAGTGACTCTGAAGAGCCAGTTCTCTACAACGTGGCCGCAGAAGAGGAGCTTCCTCTGTGGGCCACTGAGTCCAGGCAGCTTGGACTTGGGCCAGGATCACTTTGGGATTGTTTTTCCTTTGTAAGAAGGGACCCTAGTTACCACAGCTCTTACTGCTCTTTTCTGTCCGGGCCCATGGCCAAAAGGGTCTCCACATACTGGCAGGGTGTGGGCTGACTAGCCATGCTCCTCTGCTACCCACTTCTGAGAATGCAGGTTTATGTTCAAAATTAAAAACCCCTCTGGTTGAAGAAAAGCCAAACCACAACTTCCAGAATACATTATGAATTATTCCTTGCTCACTGGGTTGACTCTGGAACCTACAGATGACTCCTCTTTTCTGGTTTACCTGCACATATGTCCTGCTGCCCTAAGGGATGTAAGCAAGCTTGTTGATTTGGGAAAGAGCTCAATTAGAACACTTTGAGTCTAGATACCCCCACCAAACTGATTTTTGGGTAGTGATTTTGCACTGCAGCATGGCTTTGCAATAAGTTCACAAATGCAATAACCCACACATCAAAATTCTCTCTTCCTTGTGAACTGAGCTGTAAACTGGGAAGTGATAACACAATAGAGGTCAAGGTCATTCTTCCTTTCCCATATGACACACAAATATTTATATTTTTAGAATCCTCTGACACATGGCAACTTTTTTGCCTTTAGCCAGCAAGAGGTACTTGTTGCATCACCATGATACGCTTCCTGATGTTTCATCAATTCACAATGATGTCTTGTTCTCACGTAATGGTGCAACAACTGCTTGTGAGGCCAAAAGGCCATTGTATTTGCAATGCTGGGCAATTCAAAATAAATGGGACTTTTTCACTGACCTAAGTGGCAGACTCAGGTAATCTATGGCAGTCCTGTACATTTCCTGGCAGACAATAGCTTAAATCTTCACCAGAAGGGAGCTCAGCAGGATCTCCCACCAAAACATTTTGAAAGCAGTACAGCATGCTACTGTGTCTTAAGGGATCTGCAAAAGATTACTATGATCAATCAAAAGTATGTGAATACACATACTTACAATTCAAAGGGGTCTGCACCTCCATTCAAACATTTTCAGGGGTCTGCAAATGAAAAAAAGGTTGAAAACCACAGGTTTAGAACAAGGGCCTCCTTTGCAAGAATTGCTGAGCACCAGATGTTCAAACTGAAATGCAGGGGGCTTTGGATGCTCATCAGTACTGCTGCAAACCAGCCATTACCATCAAAAATCTGAATGTTACATAAAGGACTAGGCCTTTGAAAGGGAGGCCAAAGATCTGATTCCCCACTACTTTGCCCCTCGTGATTATTTACTCCCATGTGAAGTTTGCATAGACTCCCAGTCTGATTCAGCATCTGTTTCCACCCACTTAACAAAAGTCGTAAGGTTGAAGAGGAGCAGGCCCTGGGTACCTCTACAGGCATATTGTTCAGCCTTTATCCAGAAACTTACATTTTTGAAGGACAGCACAAATATTACCTAATAATTAAGCCTCTTATACTCCAATAAATACTATTTTCTCAGTTAAAAAGAAGGAGAAACTAAGTGACTTGCTTAAGGCCACATGGTTAGCAAGTAGCAGAGAAAGAAGTAGGCCACAGCCACTTCCAGCTTCCATTTGCATGCTAATTCCATTGAGGCGTGTTGTGTCTTTGTCATGACAAATAACACCACAGAGCAGATGCAAGACAGTTGCAAAGACATTTTATTATGGCCCATATGGGGAAGATGCTTCTATATCCCCAAGGGTCTTGCACCTCCATGTCAGGAACCTTCCACTTTAAAAACATTCCAGCTACAAATAGTTCAGGTTTGGAGTGGTATCAAGGGAACGCCCAACTGGCTGCTTTTTCTCACTGACAGCCTTCTAGTCTCTCCTCATTCCTGTACTGAAAAAACACAGATACTTGCCAGAGAGCAAAGAAGGCAACACACGAGGATGTGGGGAGACCAGTGGATGTGGTGTACCTTGATTTTAGCAAGGGTGTACTTGGTAGCCGTGTTGGTCTGAGACAAAAAGACATACAAAAAACTAGAACTCTTGGTTCCAAAATGATACCTTTTATTAGACCAACTGGAAAATGGCAAAAAAAATTGTCCCTTTCTGCAAGCTTTTGGGAAAGCTTGCAGAAAAGGACAATTTTCTTGCCATTTCTGCAATCTTTTGGGAAAGCTTGCAGAAAAGGACAATTTTCTTGCCATTTTCCAGTTGGTCTAATAAAAGGTATCATTCTGGAACCAAGAGTTCTAGTTTTCTGTATGTCTTATTGATTTTAGCATGGCTTTTGATATAATCTCCCACAACATTCTCACAGGCAACCTAAGGACGGGTGGGCTAGATGAATGGACTGTAAGGTGGATAGAAAAGTGGCTGGAGCATTAGGCTCAGAGACTAAGAATCAATGGCTCCATGTCTAGTTGGCAGCTGGTATCAAGTGGAGTGCCCCAGGGGTTGGCCGGTCCTGCAGCTGGTTTTGTTCAATGTCTTCATTAACAATCTGGAAGATGGCATGGAGTGCACCCTCAGCAAGTATGCAGAAGACACCAAGCTGGGGGGAGTAGTAGATATGCCGGAGGGTAGGGCTAGGATTCAGAGTGACCTAGATAAATTGGAGGATTGGGCCTAAAGAAATCTCATGAGGTTCAACAAGGGCAAGCGCAAAGTCCTGCACTTAGGACAGAACAATCCCAGGCACCAGTGCAGGCTGGGGATTGACTGGCTGGGCAGCAGCTCTGCAGAAAAGGACCTGGGGCTTACAGTGGACAATAAGCTGAATATGAGCCAACAGTGTACCCTTGTTGCCAAGAAGGCATACTGGGCTGCATTGATAGGTGTGTTGCCAGCAGGTCAAGGGAAGTGATTATTCCCCTTTATTCAGCATTGATGAGGCCACATCTGGAGTACTGTGTTCAGTTTTGCCACATGCCCCCCTCCCAGTACAGAAAGGATGTGGACAAATTGGAGGGAGTCCAGCAGAGGGTGACAAAAATGGTGAGGGGGCTGGGGGACATGACTTAGGCGGACAGGCTGAGGGAACTGGGCTTATTTAGGCTAGAGAAGAGGAGACAGAGTGGATTTAATAGCAGCCTTCAACTCTCTGAAGCAGGGTTTGAAAGGGGATGGAAATGGACTGTTCTCAGTGGTGGCAGACGACAGAACAAGGAGCAATGGTCTCAAGTTGCAGCAAAGGAAGTTTAGGTTAGATATTAGGAAGAACTTTCTCACTAGGAGGGGAGTAAAACACTGGAACAGGTTACCCAGAGATGTGGTGGAAGCTCCATCCTTGGAGGTTTTCAAAACTTGGCTAGACAAAGCTTTGCCGGGGATGATCTACTTCTGCTTTGAGCAGGGGGTTGGACTAGATGACCTCCTGAGGTCCCTTCCAACCCTCATTTTCTATGATTCTTTTATTTTTGAAGTGATATGCAGTCACACACTTGTGTTTGATCATGGCTATAGACTGCTTTCTGTGGCCAGATCAGGTGAAAATTGTCACTTGTCTGCACCCATAATGCCAGTCTAAGTCTATCTGAATTCACACTCAGTTAAAACCAACAAGTTGGAAAGTGATAAGATTATTTGTACCTCCTGTATAGTAAGAATTTACTGAAGTTTAATTTTGTGTCTACGGATTGCCCAAATTTTTATTTGCAGGCAGTGTGGCTGATAACTATGATCTAAATCAGAGATACTTTATACATCATTTAAGCTCATTTACTTATTTAAGTCTACTTTATGGGAAAGTACTCCATTTGCTATGATCCAAGCTTGTAGTTCAGCATAAACTTTTAAACAGTCAAACAATTTATTGCCAACCATATCTTTCCAAAACATTCACCTGGTATAGCAGAATCACTCCACATTCTCAGAAGCCTTTTCTGAATCTAGAGAAGTGATGTCAGCTTCCTAGGGCATTGCTTTAGGTGCAGTTGCTAATAACTGTTACCCTCATTTTCAAATGTTTAGACAGTTTTTAAGTTAGGAGCCTAATTTCTCTTTTGAAAAGTGACTATAACAATGGTATTAGGATGACTTCCATGTTTTTTGCCTCTGGGGGTAGCATCCACAGAAAACTTGTCTGTGAAGTGTATTGTATGTATCCAGTTATATATAGGTATTCTAATTATTCACCTGCTATCCCTTTCATAAAGATCATTAAGTCTTTCTTACTTAAATCTTTCTGCTTTACCCTTTGTAATTTTTATATTGGGCAGATTATTTTTCTCCTTACAGTATTTTATTTCTGAAAATATCATTTAACCCTATAAAAAACTGCCAAGAATGGCATAAAGTTCTCATTTCTGTTTTTGCTAATTTCCAGAAAATTCCAGACAAAACCTGTCATAGTCTTCATTCTGATTGCTTCTAAGCCATATATATATATAAAATACTTTTTTCATACAAGTCTCATCTGACACACAGGAAAGCAGCTCTATGCTATTTTGTTGTGGCTCTTACACCACATCCACTACTCTGATATCTGTGGGCCATGTGTAGTATCTTTCCTTCCTTTTCTCTCAAGGCTTATAAAAATGAATGTATACCCTTTGGCCATCATCTTTCAATTGTGACCCACTGTGGGGCTGCTGCCCTCACCTGGTATCCCAATGAAGTTAGCAGGCTCTACATGGGCTCCACAGTCTATCTGTGTGGATCACATTACAGGATCCAGGGTTTTATTAGTTATACTTAGAGATGGGCCAAAGTCACAACATCTGAACACAGATACAGGCATAAACTTCCCCAGGGTTCAGGGTGATTTGGAACTGAGAACTCAATATAGGGCCACTGCTATTCGTAATCCCCTTCCCCTCCCCCTCCCCTCAGCCCCCCTCCCACAGTTAAATATCCTGCATGAGCCATGCACATTCATTTCACATATGTCCAGAAAAAATAATCAGGCTGCCTGACTAAGAGGAAGGTGAGCTTCCAATTCTGTTTTCTAAAGCAATTACTAGAAGGAACCTAATCCTGCCTGGTTCCAGCGCAAGCTGAGGGACACTCATCATTTCACATAAAATACTCCACATGTTCTCTTACACTCTGACAGCTAACAGGGCAGTGCAGGTACTTGTTCTATTTAAATCTGGTGTATTTCAGTTTAAATAGAACCAAGATACGTCATTCTTAAATCAAAATAGAAGTGCCCACTTAAAGGTCTGTATTGCTTTTAGTAAATCATTTTAAAGCCACCTCTTTAGTAATACAGCAGCTCTGAATGTATCTTTTATTGGTAGCTAAGTGGTTTTAAGACCCTGTTTGGTACTTTTTTGCCTATGCATCTTTTTTCTTTTCTAATTTTGCTCTAAGTATAGATTGTTTTTGCTCTTGCTCTTGCTCTTGCTCACTCTAATTTTGTTTCCCTTAGTACTTCCGGTGTGATTCATCTTTTTAGTAAGTTCCCCAAGAACTGCCTAAGTGGCTACAAAGCCAGTTGCTGCTGCACCAGATCAACCACATCTCACTCATATAGGTGCAAGGCAGAAGTCAGGGTAGGGATAAACCTTATGGACTAACTGAATCAGAGATTTTTTTATTTGACAGGTGCAAGAATCTGCTGGGAGCTGGCAGCAAATCAGAAGCTAAAAGGATAAGAAATAGTCTGTAACAAAGGGAAATACATTGGAAATAATTTCCCACATGATCAGAGATAGAGGGTTGTTCTGTACCATTGTGCCACCTAAACCTCCAGATTGAAAACAACTAGTATGCAATAAAAGTAGGGCTGCATCTATAATACACAACTAGGCCAAGATTAACCAGGCTAACTACCTTGTCACAAGGTCCTGTTTATGACACCCTCAAACTGGTGCAGAAACCCAATTTGCTCTTCTCCATGTAGAAAGCTAGCTTTTGATCTGTTGCAAGCAGAGTTAAGTGAACAGCAGCTGCTTAAATATAAGTTTCTAGCCCTTTGCTTGCTGCCCTGCAAAAATGCAGAGTGAAATAGTTGCATTCTCCTCACTAGATACTTTGTTTTCACATTCTCCTCACTAGATAGTTTGTTTTCATTTTCCAGGCCTCATCCCAAAGCCAAGTGGGCTGGGCCTGATAGTATTCATGGATTTTTGTGTGAGAGTTGGTTTTGATTGCAGAAATGGTCCATCAAAGGCTGTTCCTCAAAGGCACTCAGTCTGGGTCTTCAGCCCTTGGAATCAATCCCTTGGTCTTTCCTCTCTTTTCAGGAGCTCTTTCTCTTCAGAGACACCATGGGCAGATCCAGGGTTCGAATTACACTTTGACTCTTGGGGGGGAGGGTCTGCAAAAAAAATGGCACTGCCCATCATAATGCCCTAATAAAACTGGAGACCCCCCAAGTTACGATTTTCAAATCTTACGGGGGGGCTCTCATCTCTTATGGGGATGGGGCTCAGCCCCCCAGCTCCCTTGTAACTCAAATCCTGGGTGCCCCAAATCAGTCCACACACAGAGTGTTACTGCACAGTAAGGAGTCAACACATGCGTAGCTAATTGGGAATAAATTTGATAGCTGCATGATATGTGTAGACATGCCCTGCATGTCCTTCTTCAAGGTTATGTCCCTGCAAGAAAAATGGGGACTTTGTTATTTGATAAAGACTCTTCTATGTTAGCTATCACACTGTAAAATCCTTGATGGAGACAAAGCAAGTGTAGTTTCTATTGCAAAGTAGGTAGAGCAAGATCAGCACTGCACCCAGCACCCCCTCAGATTGATCCTGCCTATTTACCTTGCAGTAAAACTAGGGTGCCTGCTCTCTACCCAAGTTTTACAGCAGGATTGCAAATGCATGATAGTTACCTCACAGTAAAAACACATCTAATTTAGCACTGAAGATAAAGCCCATCAGCATTATCAGATGTTTTGCATGAATGGAGCTGCATCAGTAGGTGCATAATGTGGTTTCCAGCAGTGATTTACTCCAGTTGAACCCCACCGTAGACCTGCTTTGCAGCACTGCAGTGCATCTGTATGGCATTGACAGATGCAAATTCCCCTCCTGTAAGCAAGCCCTCAGTTCCTTATAGCATGATATGTCACCAGGGGAAAAGAAACAGCAAAGGGACATGAGGGCTGCCTGTATTAGTCAAATTTTGGACGTGTGGTTTCTAATTTTCTTTTTGAGGCTTCTCAGTCACTGCAGTGATGACTTCTATCTTCAGGTTCATCACTTGGTTGACTCTCTGTGGTTTGCTGTGTTTAGACTTTTCTGTGAGCACTCAGGAAGCAGGCTGGCTTCAGATTTCTGCTGTGTGGCCTC
>NW_005842355.1:656831-658766 GCF_000455745.1 Alligator sinensis
TGCTGAACGGCCATCTCAGCTTTGTCTCCCTTATACTGGTGGCGTTGCTGATTTGTTTAGTCCTGACCAAAGCTAACAGTCCTGGGCAGACAACACCTATGACTTGGAGGAAGATACTGGTAAGCTGTTGCAACGGTGAGGTGATCACTGATAGTTTCTGTTGTGTCTTACTGTGTTTTCCTTGCACTGTCCCTTTAGGGCCAAAGCCCTCCTGGTCAGCACTGCAGGGTTCTGTTGTATTGTGGCAGCCTTGCAGCACTGGCGACTCCATTGTCTCTGTCCTTAAGGAGCCAGGGGCTTTCTTGGTTCCTCTCTCTCCACAGGACAGGACTGGGTCAAGTCGGAGGTAGAGCAAGTATAAGGTCTGCATACATAGACTGAGGGCAATGGTTAAGATCCACCCTGGGTATGATTCTAGAGAGTTATAATAATGAATAACTGTTAGTTCAACCCAGCAGTGTCCAGTGTGATGTTACTGAACTCACAACTTGTCATCTGGCAACGAGGATGGGAACCTTTGCTGAGAAGACCTTGCACGGCTGTGGGACGACATTCTGAGGCCAGGCTGTGTTTTGTGATTGGAGGGAAGTTTTTTTTCTTCTTCTTCTTCTTTTCTCTCTATTACAGCTGATGTTATCTAAAATGGCTACATTGGGGCACATAGCAGAATTCGATGCGAGCCAGCTGGCTTCTTGGGACTTTTATGTGGAAAGGCTATCCTATTACCTGGAAGCCAATGAAGTAGAAAACCCAGAACAGAAGCGTGCAATCCTCCTGACAGTCTGTGGTGCCAAAACATTTGCCATTGTTCGTTCCCTCACAGCGCCTGCCTTACCAAACACTAAGTCTTATGCTGAACTAATTGCCCTGCTAAAGGCACATTTTTGCCCAAGGCCGTCTGTTACCCTGAAGAGATTTCATTTTTTTAAGTGGGACCAAAAGGCCAATGAAGGCATAGCAGATTACTTGGCTGAGCTCTGTCACCTTGCAGAATTTGGTGAGTTCGGCAAACTCCTGGATGGCCTGCTTCATGACCGTCTTATCTTTGGGGTTCAAGACATCGGCGACTGATGCCGCCTCAGTCAGGGGGGCATGTGCCCCCCCCAGTGACCAGTCATCGACCAGGAGGACCTCAGGTGATCTCACTGACCAATCACTGAGGCCACTTCCAGAAGTGGCTGTGTCCGCTTCTGGGAGCAGCTGCAGCTGCTTCTGGGAGTGCAACAGTACTCCATTCCCTGGCCGGCACTTTCAGGGGGGGCATGTGCACCCCCTACGTGTGCGCCCTCTACCCCTGTGCATCCCCTACATGTCGCCACTAGTTCAAGATGAAGCAATTCAACATCGCCTGCTCTCTGAACCAAATCTGACCTCAGCTACTGCACAAGAAAAAGCCTGGGCAGCTGAAGCAGCATCCCATAATGTGAGAGAAATTTGCCAGGTGTTCTCCAGCAAAGTCCAATTACTCCAAAAAGATCAAGAATCAGATCATCACCAGCAAATTCAGCGGATTATACCCTTACCAACAGCCCCACATAAGCCAATTAATCCACAGATATGTTTGAGTTGTGGTGGCCAACACAGATGAAGGGAGTGCAGGTTTAGGAATGAGGAGTGTCATGCCTGCAAGAAGAGCCACACAGAGAGGGTTTGCTACTCAAAAGCCAGTTCTGGAAGACAAAAAAACTGGCAAATGTATTCACTTTCAAACTACTCACAGATTAGAGTCCTCCCCAGAACGTGAGGTACAAAAACTATATTTGATTTAAAATGTTGGTGTTGAAACTCAAGGTTCTGAGATGACTGCAACTATAGTAATAAATGGAAAGAAGTATGTCCCAGGGGAGCGGGGGCGCCGGGAGACCCCCGCGGCGGCAAAGGGGTCTGCTTACCTCCCGCAGGGCCGGAGGAGCCGAAGGGAGTCCACGCACCGGC
>NW_005842355.1:658923-659173 GCF_000455745.1 Alligator sinensis
GCAGGGTGCGGGACAGCACAGGACGGAGGCGGAGACGGCTGCAAGCAGTGCGGCGGAGCCGCCGGGAGCAGCACGAGGAGGGGAGGAGTCAGCTCCATAAGTGGGGGCACAGCCAATGGGGAACCCGGCAGCCGAGGCGGCAGGAGGGCCGGCAGCAGCGCCGAGGTAGGGGCCAACTGCACCCCGCACCACAGAGCCGACGGTGAGGGTAACCGCGGTGCGGGCTATTGGAGTAGCAGAGAGGCCAGCA
>NW_005842355.1:659311-666845 GCF_000455745.1 Alligator sinensis
AAGACCCTAAGGTGGCGAATGGCCGGGGTGTAGGGGAGGACGGAGCCCCGAGAGTACCTGTGAAGGAGCGCGCCGGCACCAGGGGATACCCCAAGGGAAGACCCCCCACTGAAGGCGTCATCAAAGTCGTGGCAGGCGAGTTCTGGGGTCCTCCTTGATACCAGACGGGGTAAACTCCGGGGCATACTAGCAAAGTCCGGGGGCGTGAGATCTTGGGCCCGGGTGAAGGCGGCGTGTGAACTCCTGGTCAAACGGAGGCGGGTACAAAGTGCAAAATGGAAGTGGACTCAGGTTCAGAAATATACCTCATAGATGAAAACACATTCTTCCAGTTGTCTCGGCACCCTCTCCCCAAGTTACTGAAACCTGGATGTCACCTGCGTAACTACAATGGACACATTGTGGAAATTTTGGGTAGCTGCAGTGTAGGTGTCCAGTATGGGTCTGTTAGACAATGTCTACCCCTCATTATTACTAAGGGTTCCTGCAAAAGTCTTCTGGGGAGAAATTGGTTCTCACCAGTGGGAATCAGTATTCAAGGTGTACACAGTTTCTGCACAGAAAGTCTGAAAAGGCTTGCAAGGGAGTTTCCCCAGGTATTCTTTGAGGAATTAGGAACTTACTCAGGTCCACTGTGATGTTCCAAATGGATCCTGCGATAGCCCCGATCTTTACGAAGGCTCGGAATGTTCCTTTTGCACCGTGGCTGAAAATTGATGCAGAATTAGATCGGCTTATCGTCCAAGGGGTCCTTGAGCCAATTTTACATACAAGCTGGGCCACACCAGTTGTTCCTGTTTTAAAACCTAACAGCAGTGTTCACATCTGTGGGGATTACAACTACACTGTTAATAAAGCACTTAAGCAGGACCCACACCCAGTGCCTCCCATTAACCTGTTACTGTCTATTCTTGCAGAAGGGAAGGTTTTTGCCAAACTTGACCCTGCTCAAACCTATCCACAGTTGATAGTGGATGACAAGGCTGATGAGGCCCAAACAATAGTTACACACCAGGAAGCATTCTGTGTCAAGGGCCTCCAGTTTGGAACTTCTGTGGCACCAAGAATTTTCCAGCAGTTCATGGAGAAAATGCTAGCAGGAATTCCCAGGGTTGTTCCATACTTTGATGATGTGCTGATCGTGGGGCCATCTAGAGAGAAACTCACTGACAGATACAGAAAAGTTTTACAGAGATTCGATAAAGCAAGTATCAGACTAATAAGAGAAAAATGTCAACTGGGAGTTTCCAGTATCAACTTTCTGGGATATCAGATTGATGCTCCTGGCATTCACCCAGTTGAAGACAAGGGAAAAGCAATACATGATACCCCTATACCAAAATGCAGGCAGGATCTTCAAGCATTCTTAGGACTTCTCAATTTTTATCACATCTTCTTGGAAGACAAAGCCACCATAGCAGAGCCCCTTCATTGCTTACTGGGTAAAGGAGCTCAGTGGAAATGAACTTGCCAGCACAACAAAGCCTTCCAGGGCATCAAGAGGTTGCTGACATCAGACTCTGTCCTTGTTTACTATTATGAGCAGAAGCCACTGTCCGTTACTTGTGATGCCTCGCCATTTGGTGTTGGCACTGTCCTCAGTCACACATTGCCTGACGGCACGAACGCACCTGTTGCTTTTTACTCAAGAACAATGACTTCAACCGAGAGGAATTATGCACAGATTAATAAAGAAGCATTGGCAATCATTGCAGGAGTTAAAAATGTTCACAATTATGTTTATGGTCACAAATTCGAAATCCAAATGGACCACAAACCCCTTCTTAGAATTTTTACTATGGACAAACCAACTCCTCCTATTTTGTCTCCCTGAATGCAATACTGAAGCATCATGCTAAATGCATATGACTATACACTCATGTACAAATCTGGGAAACAATTGCAAATGCTGATGCATTGAGCCTCCTACCATTACAAATACCTGATTGTGCTACTCCTCTGCCAGCGGAAGTCCTCATGCTGGAATCCATGCCAGATGCCCCTCTTCAGGCTGATCAGATAGCAAGGATGACTGCAAAAGACTCTATCCTTGCCCGTGTCATCAACTGGGTGTGGAGGGGCTGGACTGCAGACAAACTGGCTGAGGAATTCAGGCCATTTTCATCAAATCAGCATGAGCTGTCTGCCCACAAGGGTTGCCTCTTGTGGGGAAATTGTGTCGTAATTTCAGAAGCAGATGCTAAATCATACTGACAATACTGCACGCAGCACACCCAGGCATTGTGAGGATGAAAGTGCTGGCTAGAAGTTATGTATGGTGGCCAGGTATGGACAATGACAGAGAAAGGGTTGTGAGGGAATGCAGCATTTGTCAAGCCACCTGTCATAATCCACCAAAGGCACCAGTATGCTCTTGGGAAATGACAAAGGAACCCTGGTAATAACATTCCCATTGATTTTGCTGGCCCTTTTCAAAGTAAGAACTTCTTAATTGTTGTTGACTCATACTCAAAATGGCTTAAGTGATTATTGTCTCAACTCTTATATCAACTGCTACAACAACAGCTCTCTCTCAGCTGCTTGCAACCCATGGGGTGCCTGACACTATCATTTCTGATAATGGCAGTGCATTCACCTCAGCGGAGTTCCAAGATTTTGCCAGCCACAACCTCATTTGAACTGTTACCATTACACCTCACAGGCCACAGGCCAGTGGGCAAGCTAAGCGAATGGTGCAGACCACAAAAGATGCACCGAAAAGGATTGCTTTAGGAGACTGGCCTACCAGACTGGCCAGAGTTCTCTTTGTTCAACATGTAATTCCTTGCCCTACAGTGGGGTCCAGCCCATCAGAGCTTCTTATGGGTTGTTGTCTCAAGATATGCCTTGACCGTGTTAACCCAGACCTTGTGAGAGACACGCAGTTTAGGAAAGAAAAGCAGTTGGACTCTGCATTGGCATCTACTACCATATGTCTTTTCATTCCACAAGAGACTGTGTTTGCTCAGAACTACAGGACAGCCCCACCGTGGGTTCACTCTAAAATGTAAGCGCCACAGGACCTGTATCATATACAGTTCAGACTGACTACGGACAAATTTGGAGACATCATGTGGACCAGCTGTGTGGGCGTTCTCCTACTGATAACCCTACACCTGAGCAATCTCCAAACACCAATCCACTGCCAACAGACATGGATTTACTGGGGAATTGCCTTCCCGCTTCCACCAATGCAAACCCTTTTCCATCACCGTCACAAGGAAGTGTCATTGTTGAGTCTCCAGACAGGCTCACGGGCCATCATCTGCTGAACGCTTCACTGAGTCAGATACTCTGGGAAGACCACAGCGGAAGCGGAGTCCTCCCAAATGGTTGGCTGACTATTTGGTCTAGGAGCAAGGGGTGTTGTGTTTTATTGTGTTTTCCTTGCACTGCTCCTTTAAGGCCAAAGCCCTCCTGGTCAGCACTGCAGGGTTCAGTTGTATTGTGGCAGCCTTGCAGCACTGGCGACTCCATTGTCTCTGTCCTGCAGGAGCCAGGGGCTTTCTTGGTTCCTCTCTCTCCACAGGACTGGACTGGGTCAAGTCTGAGGCAGAGCAAATATAAGTTCTGCATACATAGACTGAGGGCAATGGTTAAGATCCACCCTGGGTATGATTCCAGAGAATTATATTAATAAATAACTGTTAGTTCAACACAGGAGTGTCCAGAGTGATGTTGCTGAACTTACAACATATTAGTTTAATTTATCTGGAGTCTGTGTGGGGAATTTGTATTTACAACTTCCTCACACCAGCTTCTCCCTCTTGGCTCTAGGAAACATTATCTATTCAGTGCTATATACAGCAGACACAATACATGCAGTTCCTGTCCCTATGTGGCTTACACTTCAAGCAATACTGACCACCTGTAGACAAGATGCACAGAAAACCTGAAAACAAAGCATGATATGTTATACCTACATACATACCCAGGTGCAAACTCACAACTGGACAGGAAGGGTGGGAAGTAGTTTGTTAAAGCATGGGGCAGGAATCAGGGGATCTTCATTCTCCCGCAGGCTGTCTGTGTGACCTTAGGTTGGTCATAGCTGTCACAACCCAAGGGTGTGATTTTGTGTGTGCGTGCTTCGGCACTGCTAAATTATTTCCCGCCACGAGGAGCTTTCTTTGCAGGGTGCATTTCTCAGTTGCAAAGAGAAAACCCCGGTGCAAAGAAGTTCCTGCCACCCGCATGCAAATTTGTGTCCCACTATTGGCCAGTTCTAAATTATTCCCACGTGGCGGCTAGCGCTTGTCTTGCTAGCCGTATAAGAGGCTTGAGCGGTTTCCGCCCAAGTTGGAGAACTCCAAGGAGAACCCCGCAAGGGAGGACTCCACAACCATCTGGAGGAGGAGGACTTCGCGTCTCGTGAAGAACTCTAAGCGCTGCGGAGCCTAACGGACCCAGTGTGTACCTTAAGAAGGCTATAGGGGTCTGATCAACCTCTGGCCTCTCCCCGTCGCTGAGCGATCCCTCGACAAACCCCTTCCCTGCGCGCTTGTTCCACGGAGCCTAGCAAACTTCGTGTGAGTGTATCCAGAGCTCTTCTCCGAGTTGTTTTCTTCAGTTGACACGACGGGCTCGCATTTTTAGAGCCTTCAACCGGATTGGGCTAGAGTTCGCGTGGAAGGAACTCTTGTCCGCTTTTCTTCTTTCCTGTCTGTAACTGCAACTCAAGCAAGTTTTCCTGCCTGCACCGCGACCATCTACGGTGTAAGTAAAATAATCTTTAATCAACCGCTACGCGTCCGTGCCTAATTCTAGTCCGCCGGCCTGCATTCCCCGACCCGCGTGCCAGGGCTGCTGGCCACAGCCCGCCGCACGCCCCCGAGGGCCTCAGACCGCTCCCAGCCCGCACAATAGTTATTTAGTTTCTTTGTGCCTCCATCCTTATCTTCCTCTCTCCTCCCCTCCACCTTGTCTGCTTAGATTGTAATTTTTTGGGGGTGGGACTGTTTTTAATTGTGAATCTACAGTGCCCAGCACAGTTGGCTTCCCCTCATGTTTGGCTTCTCAAGGGAGTATTTCTACTACTGATAATTCCTAATAGGAATTCAGTAGGAAAAAGAAATTATAGCAAGAGTTCAGTGCTAAAGATGGAATGGTGGAAGACCCACAGATATGGGAATGGTATGGGTTCAAAAGCTGGGGAAGTGAGCATTCAATCACAAATCACTGGCTGTCCTAGTAACAGGCTGAAAACACAATGAAAGGAGAAACATTCAACCCCTGTCCAGCTCTGGCTCTTAACTCCCCTCCTCTGAACCCTGCCAAAAAATTAGTCAATTCAAAATCTGTTGAGCCAAAAGTTCTCAGATGACTGGAACTATATCAAAGCCATGTGACTGAGGCCTGTCTGCCTCTATTTATTAGACGCACATTTTGGTTTTGATCCTGTCCTTCACAAGCATGTCTCCCACCACAAATAGCTCTGACTGTCCCCATTTGTTGGCTGTGCCAGCAGAGAGGTCAAGCACAGAAAGGGCCATGGTCACTGGGCTTCTTTCAACTCCCTTGAAGCAGGGCCTGCATGTCACTGTTGTGACATGGGGGAAGCTGGAGGAAGCCTCCAGTGACCTCTCCATCCTGGTTATGCTTCAAATGGACACTCAGAAATTCAAGCAAAGTCAAAAGTTGCCAGCTCTTCTACACTCTCCATTTGCCTTGCAAACTAGTTAATGCTGAAGGTCTTTCTCTAGAAAGTAAAACTTCCTTTTTTTGTCCTTTCTTCTTCCTGAACAGAGAAGGCAGGGACATTTTGAATGGCAGCCATCAATCACAGAGCTGATAGAAGCTAGTGGATCTAGGAAATAAGACTAATTGAAAAAGTATTTAAATACCCCTGTGATGAGGGGAGCCATCATTGCATCAACCAAATAGGATGGCAGGGCCATATTAGAACCCTGAGGGGTTTCTGGAGATACCAGAGGATACAACTCTGACTTCAGAGCTGTTGCATGAATCTCTGGGTATGGAAAAGGAGCTAGCAAGAAGGAAGAGAGGCAGAGAGCAAGAAACTGGTGTTGGACCTTAGGTGGAAGTGATGAGACAGGTACTTTCTTTTGGGTAGATACTGCCTAAAATCACAACCATATCCTGTTGTTTGTTCCTATGGTGTTCAGGGAAATTAGACTTTATGTACATTCTCTGAAAAAACAATTACTCCAAATGCAGACAGGGTTCTTTGGGGTAGATGTGAAATGTGTTATTAGACCAACTAAATTCAGTTGGTCTAATAACAGATACCACATCTACCCAAAGAACCTTGTCTGCCTATGTCCTGAGACCAGCATGTCTACAAGGAACAACCCTAATTACTCCAAAAAGCACACCTGACATCTTAGCAGTTTCTCCTCCTTGATACAATGTGCTGGCAATACTAGCTAAACACTCAGACTATGGGGCAAATAACAAGACCCAATCCCAGAAACATATGACGTAGCCAACTCTCAGCATCTCAGCACAAAACTTGTGATGATCAATATTCTTACATCCTCAGCTTCTGGAGTCATGGAATTGCAGGAGATCCTTGGGTCTGGTTGAAATAGAAAATACTGTATTTCTTGTGGAGGGAAGCATGAAAATGTGACCCAAGAGTATGCAACATGCTTTAACAATAAGCAACAAAAATGAACCTTGCATTTTAAAGATAAAATATTATAATTTTAAGCAAGATTCATGAGGGTTTTTTTTGTAGAAGGCTGACTCTGGATGTCTGTAGGGTTGGGGTTGTCAATGAGCACCATTTGTCAAAGAGCACCTCACATCATCAAGGATTAGCTTTGGGTTAGAGGGGTGTCAGGCAGAGACACCATGGGTCAAACCCATGAACCCAGCTGACTTCCTGCCCTTTGGGCAGGGGGCTGGACTTGATGATCTTCCGAGGTCCCTTCCAGCCCTAATGTCTATGAAATCTATGAAACTACAAGGAGGACGTGGCGAAAGGGACCTTACGGTGGGTGTCTACTACAGACTACCCAACCAGGGGGAAGAGCTGGACCAGGACTTCTCCAGTCAGCTTATGGAGGCAGTTAGGTCAAGGGATGTTATTGTCATGAGTGACTAAAGTACCCAGACATTTGCTGGGAGGAGCAGACAGCCAGGTCTGACCGCTTGCATAGGTTCCTGGCTGTACTACAGGACCTTCACCTTATCCAGGAAGTGCACAGCCCCACTAGGGGTAATGCCTTGCTGGACCTGGTCCTGGCCACGGGGGATGACCTGGTGAAGGGACTGCAGGTCCTTGACCACCAGGGCAATAGCGATCATCACCTGCTGGATTTCACTATCCAACGCAGGGCGTCTAGGGCTCACACCAAGGCTAAAGCCCTTGACTTCAGAAGGGCCAACTTCAATGAGCTTAGGAGACTAGTGGGGGAGGCACTGAGGACCCAGAAGGTAGAGGAGATGGGAGTCCACGAGGGATGGTCATACCTTAAGGGGGCGATCCTCCAGGCCCAAAGGATAACAGTCCCTGAGAGAAGCAAGTGGGGTAAGAGTGCTCAGAAACCCCCTTGGCTCAGCAAGGGCA
>NW_005842355.1:668605-671441 GCF_000455745.1 Alligator sinensis
CAGGGGGTCAGGCTAGATGATCTGTTCAGGTCCCTCCTGACCCTAGCTACTATGAAACTATGAATACTATGTATACACATGCTTAGCTTTAAGCAGAGCTTAAAGTAATGGGTTACACAGCTTCCCTTCACTGCTAAAAGCAATGGGAGAATGCTCTATCTCCTCTTTTATTTCTGTGGAAAGAGCTCCCTGTCCTGTTTCTTTCTACTCAGAAGGTTGGGAGACGTGTTGTTTGTTTGCTTCTTTGCATTAAGTGCAAAATTCAGCAAAAACCTTTAGGGTAACTAAAAATCTGTAGGAGGCCTTGTACTCAGCGGAATCCCGGAGATTCTGCGGGCACAAACACCTACAGCCCTTACAGTCTGTTTATACAGGGAGTGGCAGATGATGCACACAGTTTCTGGCATGATCAAAGGCCACACTTGCACTTCCCTGCTGCCTTGATAACACCCTGTTAGCGACCTCCAAGGCCTGGACAGCATCCCCCAGGGGATTCTCCTTCCTACCCCGCCCCCACTTATTAGCAGTCTTTGCTAGTGCACTTAATGAGGGATTCTTTCTTCCATCAAGGAGTACTGACATGCTCTCAAGTACACACACACACAGCATACAGGGTAAAAGGCAGTTGGCAGCTGTGGAAGGCTGACGTACTGTTCATGAGCCATTTCCTCTCAGGATCTCACCTTGATCTGCACATTACTCCCAGGCCCAGATTTGAGTGGGATGAAGGGGAAAGGTTACTGTCATTGCCATGTGCTCCTGCCCTGTATCACAGAAAAGTGTAATTGAATTAACGAGCTGCTTCCTGCATTTGTTTCAAAATTCTCAGTTTAAGTGGCCACACTAATGCCTGCTGTCATGAACACAGTTTCTCATCTGTTGCCCCACACCCCAGCCTCTCTGACCCCCACTGTGCCCTTGTGAGAAAGCCTCCCAGGCACCCTGGCAGCTCATCAGAAACTCAGAGACTCTTGCATCATCCTCTGCAGCTCCCTCTGCTCTCCTTCCCTTTTCATTATGTGTTCCCACTGTTATTTGTGAAAGCCTGGGAAGGAAGGGCACAGACGGCAGGAGTGACTTGTGCTGGCTTGTTGGCAAGATCAAAGCACCATGGCTGTAGACAGTGACCCTCATACAGAGAGAGGATTTGCTGGGACTTTCCTGTCACATCTGTGACCAAAGCAGTTTCTTGGCAGTGACTTTGTGCTTTATGGAAGTATCCAAGCAACATCATCAGTGAGTGCTCTGAGATTTGAGGCTTAAAGTGAAGAGGGCTCAGTGACGGAGCTACCCAAGAGGCTCAATGTGAACAGAATCTTCCAGTGGAGAAGCAGGCCCCCAGTCGCTGTGCAGGACTGGGTGAGGACTCCCGCCAGTCCTCTCAAAGGAGGCATCTTTCAGAACGGTGCAGGTGCTATATGGTCCGGTCCATCCACAGTTATCAGGAGAGGGGAGCAGCCCACATCTTTTATACACAGTAAAATCCTGAGCTATATCAGACCCTGAGCAAAGTTCTCCTCCTTCATCCCACAAAACATTGGGTGCCTGTAGATGTGCCAGGAGCCTGCTCCAAAGCAGTGTAATTCCAGTGCATCAGAGTAGACATGATTAACTGAGTCTTCTGGAGCATGCTAATTAGCACGCTTCAGATAGGACTGTGGAAAGCTTCGGGTGCCGATTTGTTTGGAGGAGATTTGGCAGCTGAATTTCCAAATCTGAATCAAATTGTATCAGGAGACCAATTAAAAGGTCCAAAATCTATTTGAAGCTCTCCAAATCAATTCAGAAAAGATTCAGAGAGCTTTGGCTATTTGGGCAGTCCCTGCTCGCTGCCACAGGGAGCTGGACCTGGACTCTACGCTGGTAAGTAGGGGGCAAGGGAGGGGGGCTGGAGGAGGGGGAAGGGGTCCATGGAGCACCCTTGCCAGGCCCCATCCCCTGCCTGCTCCTCCAGCCCCCCCGTCCACTCTCCCAGCCCCACTATGGCTGGCCCCCCCGCCCCCAGCTCCCGGCTTTTAAAAAAAAAAGCCCTGACCCCCCAGCTGCTGCAGCAGCCTCAGGGCTTCTGGGGGCTCATGGCAGAGCCCCACATGCAGCGTGAGGCAATGGGGGGCAGCGGGGATCGCTTCCCTGCCAGGCAGCAGCTGGCAAGTTGGGGCTTTTTTTTTTTTTAAAGAGTTGGGAGCTGGGGCTGAGAGAGCGGGGGTGGGGAATGGGGGCTTGTGATAGAGCCCCCCATGCAGTGTGGGGCAGTGGGGATCGTCCCCCCACCTGGCAGCAGCCAGTGAGTGCCAGGGGTTTTTTATCAAAGAGCCGAGAGCTGGGGCCGGGCCGGGCAGCCATAGACAGGACTGGGAGAAGGGCGGGGGATGGGGCCAATTTGGAGATTTGGTCGATTTGGCAGCACCCAAATCTCTGAATCAGATTGTGATTTGAATCACCAAATCAAATCACTGTCCCCTGAATCGGCCGAATCTGAAGCAAATATTAGCTACTTCACACAGGCCTAGCTCCAGCACCCTCTGTGTCTCTCGTATCAGTGTCCCTGAGCTTCAAAATGGTGGCAGGGGGGCTTTAACTAAACTTCTCAAACAAGCTTTAAAGTGCCTCACTGCCATTTTGAAGCTTGGGGGCACTGATACACGAGATGCTATGGGCGCTTTAATTAGAGTGGCTCTCAGAGCAGGTCTAATGAAAGCACCCCTCCTCCTCACCCCCGGAACACGTGGAAAAACATCCACCATGCTTGAAATACAGGACAAGCAGCACATGCATACTAAAGTACGGTCCTGGGACTTAGGTCCAACATCAACCCTGTTGTAACTCACTGGAGTTC
>NW_005842355.1:671472-691747 GCF_000455745.1 Alligator sinensis
CCTCAGCCCACCAATACCAGGTATGAAACCTGGACATTCAGTGGCTGGGTGGCATTTCAAGAGCATCAGTAACTGCTAATTAAAACAATGGTGTGCAGAGGCCCCTGGAGGGTGTGTGGAGTGTCTGGAGGGTAGGGGAGCTGCCTCACCCTGATTCCCTAAAGGGCTGCACTAATTGGCTTTTGCATCTCTGATAATGATGTAAACTCACCAGGCGTTGATATCACAGAGGAAGATGCAAGCGTGTGAGAGAGGAGAGAGGGTGAAATCAAATGACAAGGAGAGCATAAATTTGCTGGGTCTGGAATAGATTGACATGCAATCTACAGAACTGAGAGACGCTTCCTCTTTCAAAATGAAAGGAGGAACAAGAGGACAAAATATTGCAAAGTCTCAGAGCAGCAGGGTAAGAACAGCAGTTAGGCTTGCGGCCAAATCTTTAGTTTATGTAAATCCAGGTAGCCTGGAATATTTAGACCAAGTAAAGCTCTGGTCCCTGGCCTTTTTCTGAGCCCTGGTTCACAAGGAAAATACCAGTGTTCATCTTCTAAATGACATTGCATCAAAAGATTAGGTTTTTTTACAAATATTAATGAATTAGGCCTTAATCCATCTCACTGAAATAGGTGAGAACCACTCAAGTATTTCAAAGCCAGAGTTTGTAAATCTTTCTTGCCATTCAGAAAGACTGTTTGGTTTATGCCACATTCATACCCACACTCATTGTTATTGACCCATGGGTGTTCACCTAAACAGGCTTTTGTTTGCATGAATGTTTGTTTGGGCAATGGCTGTTCTTTGTACAATCACCCACTTTTGCATGTCGACAAGGAAATTTGCTACGCTTTACCAGTTATTCCCCAGTTCAAAAACTTTCAGTCATCCAGCAAGAAAGCCAATATATATTGGCTCCAAGGACTATCATGTGCCACAAAACCACACGTAGCAATAACTCAGAATCAAAAGTTCACAGCCAGTCCATTTTCTTCCCCCAAAGTCCATTTTCTCTTCCTTCATGACGTGATCTTGATTGTTAGGAACTTTTTCACACACTGCTCACTTAAGCACCTTCACAGCTACATCACGTGGCCTCTTATTGTCAGCTTATAATGCCTATTAAGCACCTGGCTATAAAGTTCTGGTGAAAATAGGGCATGGTAGTTTTACCACAAAGTCAATCACAGATGTGGAGGACAGTGTTGATTGTGCCTAGCTACCTTGCAGTAAACACTACAGATAGCTTGTTTTCAGAAGGCTTTTACAGCAAGATAAAACACACATAATAGTGACTGTTATTCTTTTTAGCAATGGAGACAGAGCATCAGTTACTTCATTGGGCCACATGTTGCCAATTTAGTTATAGTATTTGAGACTAGAAAGATCCATTAAATCATCTAGTCCAACCTCCCCCATAACTCAGGTTAGAGAATTTCATCCAGCTACTCCTACATCCTGTCAAATGTGAGGTGTTGGCCTCCCAGAAAGGCTTTTCAGACTTGATGTGAATGCAAGACAAGGATTTGCAGACACTAAAAGCAGTGTTTCTTAAACTTTTGATACCTGGAATACTTTTTTCTGGATTAAATTTGGCAGCATGCTTCATTTTTACACCCAAAAAGGGGAGGAGGGAAAGGTCGCAGTGTTGGCATGAATGCAGTGTGCAGAGGTCCAGTCCAGCAGCTGGAAGCTACACGCATCCCAGAACCAGGGAGCAGGGGCTAGAGAAGTCATGGTGACATGGGTGTGAGGAAAGCCCTCCACAGGGCAGGCTGGACGGAGGCAGCATGAAACCACTCTGCTCTGCACCCTGGGTTTGGGGGGAGAGGGTTGTAAATAAACTCTGCACTGCCCTGGGAAGCCATGGGGCATAGGCATGGCTGAAGTGGAGAGTAGGACACAGGTACATACGTGTGTGAGGGCTCCCTGGAGCAGGGACAGGCAGGGGGAGGGGCAGAGGCAGAGGCCAGGCGAGAGGACTCCCAGCTGCCTGCAATTGGCTGGACCTAGGAAGGGAAGGAAGAGGCAGGGGGGACCCACACCAGCCTGCCTAGCTGGGGGGCATGGCATGCATGCAGAGCAGGGTGCAGCAGAGCATGGTGCGGAGCGCCCAGGTGTGCAGTGCAGCCATGTCCCCAGGGTTCAGGCAGGGCATGGCAGTGTGCAGATACCCAATTCTGGTGCCACCATTTCTTCTCACCCCCAGCTCTGGCACATATGCAGCTTCCAGCCACCAGGGAGCTGCACTAGGACCAGACAGCTGCAAACTATCCCTCAGGCACATGGCTACTCTGCACTCTGCTGAGCCCTGCTTCGCACACATGCTGTGCCCCCCAGCTTAAATCGATGATCTAAAGATTCAACCCCACTGCTGGACTTTATGGCAAAGACTGAAAGAGGGAACAGCAAGAAAGCTAGTTGCTTGGATGGAGAATGTGGAATTCAGTCTCTCTCACTCCCAAACACAAAGTCATTGGCAACTGCCAAATAATCTTTAGGGAAGGCTTGGCTACAACAAGAGCTGTTTGCATAATGCGGTCAGGTCTGTAAACATACTTGCAAATGAATATCTGCCCTCACTCAGCTGGACTAGGCCATGCCGTCACAGGCATTCAACAACCAGTGACTATTCATTCAGTCTTGGCAAATCCTGATAATTGTAAGAGCTAGGCTGTGCTGTTGGCCCCTCACAAGGGATGGAGTGCAGTTGCGTTTTCCTAGCAAGATCTCAAGGAATTGGAAAGGGGTTTTAACATTTCCCTTCTCCACCATTATTTTTTTTTTACTAGCCCTCACACTATTATTCAGAGCCATGCTGACTCCTTGCTCCTCTAACAAATGGCTCCAAAATGAGGCAAAAGGAAATTATAGAATCATAGAAAATCAGGGTTGGAAAGGACCTCACCAGGTCATCTAGTCTAACTCCCTGCTCAAAGCAGGACTGTCCCCAACAAGAGCATCCCAGCCGAGGCTTTGTCCAGCCAGGTCTTAAAAAACCTCTAAGGATGGAGAATCTACAACCTCTCTGGGTAGCCTGTTCAGTGCTTCACTACCTTCCTCATCATGAGAAAGATTTCCTAATATCTAACCTAAACTTCCCTTGCTGCAACTTGAGACCATTGCTCCTTGTTCTGTCATCTGCCACCACTCCGGAGAACAGTCTGGCTCCATCCTCTTTGGAACCCCTCTTCAGGTGGTTGAAGGCTACTATTAAACCCCCCCCCCCCCCCGCCTTCTTTTCTCCAGTCTAAAGAAGCCCAGTTCCCTCAGCCTCTCCTCAGAAGTCATGTGCCCCAGCCCCTGAACCATTTTTGTTGCCCTCCACTGGATTATCTCCAATTTGTCCACATCCTTTCTGCAGTGGGAAGCCAAAAACGGGATGCAGAACTCCAGATGGGGCCTCACCAGTGCCAAATAGAGGGGAATAATCACTTCCCTTGATCTGCTGGCAACGCTCCTAGCAATGCAGCCCAGGATACCGTTAGCCTTCTTAGCAACAAGGGCACACTGTTGGCTCACATTCAGCTTCTTGTCCACCGTAACCCCCAGATCCCTTTTTAGGTTGCAACCCTAGAAAGGAGGCAGGTCACTTTCTATCCACATTTGGCCACTATTTCTGTTCACATGAGCACCAGTGATCTAGTTAGTGTTCAAACTTAAATTCTTATCAGACTGCAGCCTACAATGTCTCCTGGAGGTTTGGCGGGCATTGAAGGGCCTTTCACACCTATCAGGGTTGCTGTTTCAAACTGGTGCTTGCACTCATTTTAGTCTAAAAATTTTCTTGGCAGCCCAGAAGGCCAGTGCCCCTCAGCTGATGTAACTGTAGGGGAGCTGGCTCTTATCATCCTTCTAACTGTAAACCCAGATTCTTGCAAACAGGTCTGAGGCAGTTTAGAAATAATCCATAGTGACGCTGCTGTTTATGCAGAGGAATCATCTTCCCCCATCTCGGAGGCAGAGCAAGAGCTTAATGAAATATACATATTTACCAACCGTTCGTTTTAACATGATGGAACAGTTATGTCTCATAACACTTAGTGTAATTCAGTGCCAAGGACCAAATTCTTCGCTGATGTAAATGCACAGGCTCCAATGGAGTTACATCAGTGGAAATTTTGACTCAGTAACTGCAGAACACTTGAGTATTTCACTATGTAAGAATGTGGTCACTCATGGGATGACCTGTACTGATAACACTTGCCCCACTGAGCCATTCACAATGCATGGAGGAGACTTATTCCTCTTCTGGACAGGATTATTTTAGTGGATGATTTTTTCCAGGCTTGTTAGTGACTCAAGTCTGGATGCCTCTGAGAGCTGGGCCTTGGAGAGATGCTTTCAGCCAGACAATGTCCTTGATGAGGCACTAATTATCAAGTTAATTGGAGTAAGAGAGATATACAGATGGTCTTAATTTATAGTTTGTACACTCCCCAAGCTCAGCTTGTCCGGGGGAAGGGGCTGTCTTGCATCATTCTAGAGCACTAATGAAAACATGTCAATATGAGGAAAGAAAGGGTGTCTGGAAAGGAGTAGGGAACAGAATGGAGAAAGGTAGGGAAAAACTGTAGAGAGCCTGGGAAAGAAAGAAGAGAAAGGTGTTCCTAGGAGAGGAGCCAGAGTTGGGGAAAAGTCTCATCAGCTTTCCATTACTGGAGTCACGGTGGTGGAGGAAGGTGCTTAATGAACTCCCACTGGCTCCATTATCCAGGGGTCAGGCAGAGGTTTCTCTGAGTTCATGCCTGGTTACTGAGCAGAGATCTTAAGAGCTTGCTGTCAGGCACTGCTGGGGTGGTTCTGACCCAAAGTCAGTTTAAAGGTGCAGCTCTTACTGACCCCTTATCAGAGCTATTAGTCAACCAAGGAGAGGTCATCATACTGCCCTATCTCACGATGGAGGATTCACCTCTGTAGCCAGGTCACTCTCACACTTCGAAGTCCCTTGCCCTCCTGCCTCAAGAGTCTGTCATTTAAAGGATGAATGAGGACGACAATGCCCCCTGGCCCACTGCATCCAGGCATGAAACCCCTGATTCTCCTTGTGTGTCTCAGAGAAGTTACACAGGATCATAAAGCTGTGTTATCCCTGCCTGCAGGGTTGACCCTGGGGACCTGACACTGTTACCTGATGCCTCCATGGGGAGGGCAGGTAATGTCATACCCAGTGCCTTTGCCTCACAGGCTCCTGCCTCATGTGTCTCTTGTATGCCAAGTGCACCTGGTTTGTTTGGTTGTTTGTGATTTATTCACCTCGTGTGCACTCAGTGCAGGTGCCGGCTGGGACTGCTGGCGCTGTCACTGTCTGTTACTCCAGCTTTCTCACTGCTTGGCTGAGCAGACCAAGGTGTGCCTGCACCCACAGTCGCAGAGCAAGGGAGTAGCTTGGCCATGCGTCTGAAGTGGGGGGCTTCCTCATTCCCACCCCTCTCAGTACATCTGTTTTCTCTTACCCTGATAAGTTTCTAGGGGGCATCTCCACAACTGGGCTAGATCCAAATGACTTCATTTGCCCTGGCTTACAGAGGTTAGCTGGGGGCTAACTCCAGTGTCATTTTTCCAGGTTTATATCAGTGTAACACCAAGTTCAGGGGTCACATCCACTGGGATAACATCAACTTCAAAGGGGCCTTGCTGATTTACACCAGATGAAGTAAAGTCACCCTTGTTCTCAGTTATACTGATGTTAGTGGAGTTTTACTCCAACTTTATTTCAGTTCACCAGATTTCTATCATTATGACGGAGCACAGCTTTGGACTCGGTATTCTTAGCATGCTGTGGATGCTGAAGATAGCTGCTGGTGATTCAGGTTCAGAGCAAAAGCCCACCAGAGGCTATGAAGCAGTTCTCATTGATTTCACTGGTTTTTGGATTGGAACCACATTTTAGAAGCTTAGCTACTGCCTGTGGAACCGTGCAGTCTTCTTATAACTTCGGAGTCTTCTGCTGCTGTCCATAAACCTGCTAAGAGTAAATATGTTTTAGGTACATAACTCCAATCCAGTGCCACCACAACACTGCAAGCATGTACTGCATTACTTTTGATGGTGAAGAGTTTCATAGACTACAGAGTGGTTAACAATGCCAGATGCAATAGTTTCTACCTGTGGTTGAAGGTGGTGGGATAAAGAGAGTCTAGGATGCAATAAGCTTTGTGGATAGGATGCATTGAACGTGGTTGACTGGGATGAGACTCAAGGAGCAGGAGCCACAGTTCAAGATCTACTAAGATGATTCAGAGCAACAACACAGGCAGAGTTGTCAAGCTCTTATATACTTGTTGGTAGAGCAGACTCTAACAAGAGAAAGAAGCCAGGCACCTGCCCGGTGGGTTGACAATCTCCTAGGGATGAGGCAATCACGTTGAAATGCCAGCCCCCTGGAGGCAGAAGCTATTCCAGCTCGTTAAATAAAGCAGAGAGCAGCTATGCCTTCAGCCAGCAGCCCAGAGACCAGACAACACAAGGCCGAGAACTTGTGATGGATTTCAGAGGTAGAGGTCTGCTTTTTCTCAGCAACTGACTTGGAAACAAACTGTTCTAGCAAACCAGGGGTGGGGAGGCATCACTTACAAGCCATGATAATCATTACTCAATCAGAGCAAAGACTTGTTTTCCACTTTAAAGGCAACTTCCATCAGGAAACAAAATGTACTACCTTTTTGTTCCCTATGATACATTAAAAAGCCCCAAAAAACTACCAAATGTTTTCTTCAAATGGTTTGCTTGACTTCTCCTTGGGAACATAGAGAAGATGGTGAGTTTCCTGATCTCCTGGAAAGGGCTGGGATGTTCTCTCTTTGATAACATTGGGTGCAGACAGAAGTGACAATTTTCATTTGATCTGGGCCCAGAAAGCACCCTACAGCCATGACCAAACAGAAGTGCACAGCTACAGACCACTTTAAAAGGGACTGATTCCATGAAAATCTGAACCCTCATTGCATGAGGGTGCAGATGAACACACCCCAAAACGGGGCGCCCCCCCATCCATCCACCCCACCCTCCAGTGCTGGCTGTGGAACCCCAAGAACAAGCTCCCTCTGCTTCCTTTCCCCCCTCCTATTCTGAAAACAGCATCTGGGCTGGGAGGGAGGAATGGCTTTGCTGTTGAGACCAGGCTGCAGGCTGATAGCAAGGAGCTGGAATCCCCAACTCCCGGACCCAACAGCGACCTTCTGCTGGGTCTGAGGGATCTTTGCAACTCACTATGAGTTGCAATGGGGAGCTGCTTTTCTATCCGAGCCCATCTTTTCTCCAAACTGCTCATGGGATGCTTGAGTTTGATAAGCATTTACCAGAACCAGAGAACAAAGACGAGATGAAACTGCAGAGCTCACTGTCATGACACCGCCTTCCATTGTTGGAAGATAAACTGCTTTCTCAAATGTTTGGAGGATTCTTAAACTCCCCAGAAAGTTTGGTTTGGTGACAGCTTTTTCTTATCCTCTGCCCTCCCCCTCACTGCTACCACACCTCTGCACAGGAAAGAACAAAGATCTTGCTAAGTCTATTCCTGGTGATTTTATTTGTTCCAAATGTTTAGGGCTGTCATGTGACCTGTCCTGTGCTAGGGGAAACTGAGGCATAGGAAGGCCTGTGAGCTCTTATTTCAGATTTCAGGCAATTCACAAGACCAGCAATAGATCCCAGAGGCGAGCAAAGAATTTGCAACCCAGAGGGCAGAGGAAGCAAAAATGGCTTTAAGCCACTTCTCTGCCCTCCTATCCCTGGACTGGTCTCAAAGCCCTTGGCATAATTTAGACCCCCTCCTCCCACCTGATTTTTTCCACCCCAGGAATCTGTGTAAGATACCCTCTTACACAACCCTTCCAGGATCCAGGGCTCTCAGAGCTTCACCAGCTCTTTTACCTACTCTAAAGGGGCTAGGGCAGAAGGGGAGGATTTCTCCACAAACCTCTTAATAGTTACATTGTAAAGTATAGGGGAATGTGCTAGAGGAGTGAGATGCTTCTTACTGCAGTCACAGTCTATTGAGGATACCCAGTTTTGTGCTCCCTTCCAGGACAACTGGACAGTCCATTTTTGCTGCTTTCTCCGTGCTCTGATTGTGATGGAGCAAGTTCATCATTTCCATGACTACCAGCACCGTGTATCGTTGTTTGAGGACATGGCAAAGAGCAGGTAACAAGACAAAAACACCACTTATTTTTGTTTCGTTATTATTTGATCAGACACCAACGGTCTTCTCCATGGAGGGCACACCACTGGTCCAAAGACCATTTAGAGGGAAGTCAGAAACAGCTTCTGACCATTAGACTTGGTCGTTTCGAGGGCATTTAGAAGTGTCCTTGCTGCACTGTGTGCTAGAGTCTTTGGGTCATGTATTATTCTACCTATTAGATGTGTAAGTGGATTTAGGCCCCTAAATGTGAATCTATTCCACCCTGCTCAAGTCCCTGAAAACAATTAATGCAGGTGGGTCCTCCTCCTTGCTGCTCTTTTGTGACTCATTCACAAGGGTCAGATGATGGCATGTTACAGAAGCATTCATGGATTTTCATTGACTTGAACGGGGTGGAATAAAATCACACTGAAGGGTCCAAGTCGACTTAGATACTTGATAGGTGAAAGAGGGCCTGTCCCTTCATCTCCTACCCAGGAATAATGAGAAAAATTAGAAAAAGAACAGATCTGGCAAAGCAGGCAGGAGTCATGATAAAAGGCCAAATGAGGGAACCATGTCACTCAAACAGCGCACAGTACCTAAAACTAGTAAAAAGAAAGTTATATTTTGTGGGAAATTGTGACACCCACTTCCTCATTTTCATCCAAATCTCCAATTATTTTTTTTTCTATTTTCCTAACAACCATTTTTGGATTTCACTTAGAAGAGAGAAAAAAATTGATCTTTGATCAAAAATCACAACCTAAGCAGCTCCCTGAAGCCTGTGGTAAATTCTGTCACTAGCATTTTTTAAATGAAGATGGGATGGTTTTCTAAAATACACGCTCTAGTTCAAAACTGATTCAGGGGAGTCCTCCAGACCACAATGATCTCATCCATGAAAATGTATGTCGTCACTTTGAATTAAATGTTAATTGAGTTGTTACTGTGCAGAAACAATCCCATGGCCTCTCTGAGATGCTGGCCTCAGTCTGGTTCCATATGCACAACAATGTCCATCACACTGTCATCAGAGGTAGCCAACAGGAAGGCCAGTCTCCAGGCTCAATCTTTGTGCCTTTGGAGATGTTCTGTCTAGTATGGACCTGAGCTACACAAAGACTGCAGGCAGGCACTGAACTGCCAGCTGCTTTGCCTGTTGTGCATAGATTTCAGACACTCACACAATGCCCCCTCACCCCAGTTCTAGTAACTCATCACTATTCTTTTAATTCAATTCATATTCAGCTTGTGGAACTCAGAGCCACAAGAAAGTATCTAGACCTGACCTCACCAGGATTGCAGAAAAAAGCTAATGCTTGTATAGACAAGGAGAATATTTCCTGTGAGGTTGGAGCAGACAGAAGGTTCATGAGGAATATAAAATATCATGCTTCAAGACATCAGCCACTTGTTCCCTGCTAAGAGTTCTGAAGTAATGTCCTCTGCAGAAGGTTGTGCCTCAACTGTAACTCACAAAAATCCTTGTACTTTACTCTGAAACAGTCTGGACCAGTATCCGGTCTCTGATTGGGACCAGAGGATACCAATGTAAGCTACCATGACAGTTTTTATTCAAACCTTGCCACTTCTTCTCATCCCACTTGCATACAAATGTGGCCAGTGCAACAGTAAAGCTGTTCTCACCCTGACTCTCTGCAGCTGAGATATGTTCAGAGGTTTTAGTCTGTGAATTTCTCCAAGACAGCCACCATTAAAAACACACTGAGCACATCAGCATTACTAAAGGAATTTCATTTTGATGATTTGTAAGCAAAGAGTTTCAGATATTAAGAAAGTCTGAGAAGTCTAGAACTGAGTAAAACTGAGCGAGTTATTGCTTCTGCATTCATAGCAACTAACACAACAATTATTTTGCTATACAACTCTAGTGGCTATAAGACACTTGTAACTTCTTACTGTAAGGTAGCTAGGTAGAGTCAACAGTACCCACTATTTGTGGGTGGCTTTGCTTATTTACCTTGCAATAAATGGACAGTGCCTTGCCTCTGCTAGGATTTTGCAATAGGATTGTTTACTAGTTAACCTGCCATAAAAACTCCCTTTCCCCTCTTCCTTTAGCAGAAAAGACAAAGCCACAGTTTGGCAGTTAGGAATGGTCATGAATTAAGACTGACAGCTCTGCATTTTAACCAAAAGGAAAGTCGAGCTACTTCCTGGAACATGGCTGGCAGGAGACTGAAGCACACAAGCAAGCTAAGGAGCAGTTGCCAAGTGGTTTACTTGCAAAATTGTTTGACACAGGATGGCGAAAGACGGTGTAACAATGACTCCAAAGGCAGCCTCCAGTACAGGGTCAGAGTCTGCAGATTTTAAGCTTCCTCCCCCAGGCAGCCTGCTCTTAAGATAGCAAAGATGTACTTCCAAGCAGAGGTCTGCCACAGCACAGTTTCAGGCCCTGTCTATGTTAGAAGCCTAGCATTGGCGCAACTGAATCAGCTTGGAAAGATGTAGCAACCTAGCTACATCAGTGCACCCCTTCATATAGCTTTAACTGATATTGAAACCATTTAGATGAATGCTATTTAAACAGATTTTAAAACCACTTTGTTATCCTACTGCAAACTGTCTAGTACAGACAAGGCCTTAGCTTGACTTAGCAGCTTTAGTGGAGTAGCAAACTACTGCATTCCTCTCAATGGGAGTAAGGGCTCTGAGGCTTACTAGTCAGACTATGCAGACTGTACTTTCAAGACAGCTTAAATGCATGGCCTTGTGACTAACTAGTGCACCTAATCACTGGCATTATGCACAAAAGTTGGGTAAATGAATACACAAATGGCCAAATAAATGGAAGATGTACCTATTGTTGTACAAGTGCACTGTACTATGATTGCTCCTCACTTACTCATGCTCAGTAATGTTGTTAACAACCCAAATACCAGGTAGCCATCCCTGAATGTACAGTATGAGCAAACATTTTTCTATTTGTCCTGTCTCCTTCTCATAAGAATAAATCAATGCTTGTCTTGCCCACACGGGATCTGACAGGGCACTCAGCCAACTGCGGATAAATACATTTCATTATCCCTGTTTGCCAGATGGGGAAACAGAATAGATGAGCCTTTTCATAGATTGCTTAAGGAGCCCTTCAGATATAAGCATCTCTTCTGAATTTCACATCTTTCTACATGTTTGGAGCCCAATAACTTGTGGTTGACTGAAGCAGACCTTCCAGAATACATCCAGCCTGGACTTCAAGTCCTCAAGAGATGGAGAGAACCCACCACTTCCTGAGGCAGCCTGTTTCAATGCCTAAACACTCACATTATTTGTCTGGCTCTAACTTTCAGCCACTGTTCCCTATCCATGGTCTCGCAGCAGGTCAACAGCAGAGCTTGGAATGGAACCCAGGATTCCTGCCTCCCAGCCTGTGCGCTGAACATAAGAGCACCTTTCCCCTATCTCTCTCTTCCTTCCAGTTTCCTCCTCTTTACCTGGTCCCAATTCCTTCACCAGCCCTTTTCATCTTTCCATTTCTTCAAATCCTTTGTGCCATCCAACCTCCTAGTAGTGAAACATGTCATCTCTCAGCATCAAGACCAGTTGCCTATTGCTTCTCACTGAGTGCGATTACACGTTGTCCTACAGCAACACAGCAAGATGCTACATTGCCATATGGTGTGCTATGGTGCCATAGTGATCACATGGGACTACACGTGATCGCTAGCTATGTCACTGTAGTGGGGAAATTTAAGTGTGCATTGCCAATCCAGCGCAGTACAGGCGGTTACTACAGCACAGTGCAGTAACCAGGTTGCCATATGGCGATGTGTAGACATGCCCACTGAAATCATTCTCTAGATAGAAATGGGGAGGAAGAATTGCTGCCTGCCATTTGAGCAGGCCTGAGTGAGAGACATCAGGGCAAATGTGTGACAGCCACTTGGCAGACAGGTAATTACAAGACTAGTTCCTCCACCAGAGTGATATGCCAGCCTTGACCTCTGTGCAAGGCTCTCATTACTATAAGCATTTTGTTTGCTAGGCACAGTGTGGTCAGGGAGGGAATATGGACCATTAATTGTTATGAGCTGCACTCCATCTCTCTGCATATCCCTTGTGCACATATTAGCACCAGAGAGGAGGAGGCTGTTACCAAGTCTACAGTGTGCTATGTCCAAGATACCCACCCATGTATTCCTGATCTGAGATTAGGAACTCATTTGGGCTGTATTACTAATACAGCCTCTAATAAACTGGGTTAGCCTGATCTGCATTTTTCAGTGGCTTGAGAGTATCCCTGCCAGGGAAGACCAGTGTTTCAAGGAACAGTTTTACAACCACAAAGAGAAAGGCTGAGAAGCACCAGTGCTCCAGTGTGATAAGGGACTGGGGACTACAGAACAGCTTGTGTCCACACAGCACATGAAGTGAAGCAATAGGGGAAGGTGGATGGTGTAGTTGCAGCTCCACCAATGCAAGGCTGGGAAGAGACAAGGCAGCAAAAGGATCTGTGTTCAATTCCTCATTTTGTCAAAGTCTCCACTTCTCTCCATGCCTCAGCTTCCTATCTGTACAGTGGGAACAATACTATTTCCTTACTCCTCCTTTTTGACTCTTTGCATTGTAAGCACCTTCAAGACAGAGGTCAATTCACACCACATCTGTACATCTCCAATGCAGCTCTCTTATAAATGTAGTGCTAGTGAACTGCTGTGTTTGTGAGACTCCACTGAGAATAAGTGCCATGAAAAGCTGAACTGTGGTGCGCTGCTTCATCGGGACAGTGAGTCACCCCACACATCCCATGCTCCAGTGATTGAAGCAACCAAATGTAGCTTTGGACTGCTTCCCCACACAGCCTGCTCACAAGATTTGACTCCTTCAGAATCCTACATATTTCCCCAAGTTTAAGGAAAGAGTTTCAGTGATGATAATGAGGCAACTAAAGGATCCAAGGAGTTTCTGGGTATGCAGGACAAGGCCTTCTGAGACAGGCATAACCACACAGCAGCTGCACTGAGCCAAGCAAACTGTTGTCAGGGGGGATAATACACTTTGCAAATATCTGAACAGTCAAGTGGAAATGGCGTTTCTTTCTTTGTTGGGCTAGCAACCTCCTACACACCTGTGGCAAAGCTTCTGCAGACAGCACATCACCATGCTCCCTGTACAGTGAAAGAATATATAGGATACTCTGCACAGAGTGTATCAACTGTTGCTTTTATTATGAGTCCCTGGAAGTCCTGTTACTGAAAGTGTGAGGGAAGAAATGATGGAAGCAGTTCAGCAGCCACCGGCAGAAGAGAGTCAGGTAGGGATGTGCAGGAAACTTAATACTGGAGCTGACCTGGCTGTATGAGACCCCTGGAAAGACCATAGCTCAGGCTGGCTGAGAAAGACAGAGTTGGTGCCTACTATGTATTTGGGTGACCTCATGGCTCAACACAGCCATGTACCTCAAGCAACAAAGCATTTAGGTCATGCATACAGGATAGGAAACAATCAAGAGGCAGCAGTGACTCTGAGACAGGAGTGGGGTCACGTGGATAATCAACTGAACATGAGCTTATTCTGGATTGGACTAGAGGACCCAACCCTATGATTCAACAAGTTCCCAGTTTGAAGCTGTAAGGCCATGCGAGTTGATGCATTCTTTGATTGCATCAGGCTAAAAACAGACATTGCATTTGATCCCACATAAACCATTTTATCCTGGAACAAAGTGCAATTGCTCAGGTGTCCATGTCCATGGTCCAGGGATAAATTCTTAAAAGGTTAAAGGATAAGAAGTTCTAACAGTTTATCCTGGGATATCACAGTGTGTCTGAGTAGTTATCCTGGGATTGCAGCACTGAATCAATAGCAGAAAAGAGGCAGTGCACTCACTCAACCCTGATTGGAAGGACAATGTGTGTACATCTCAATCCTGGGATATTTCTGTTCTGGGACAAACAGGAAGAAATTGTCCAGGGATAAATGCAACATCCATTTCTAGCCTGAGATTTTTGACATTCCTGAGCAGGAGGAGGGAAGTTACCTCTCTTTGGCAATGGTGCCAACGCTTCTGGAATGCTGTGTTCAGTTCTGCAGTCCATAGCTCAAGAAGGATGTCGCTCAAACTGGAAAGGGTCCAAAAAATAAATAAATTGAAGGATGGGGAAATGTACCTTATAGTGAGCAATTCCAGAAGAAGACTTTTGAAGAGGAGGACAAGGGGCCTGTAAGCACTTACATAGGGAGCAGAAATTTAATAGAGCTTCTGCAGTCTAGCAGGCAAATCTGTAACAAGATGCAGTAGTACAAGGTGATGTTAAACAAGTTTAGACTAGAAATAAAGTACAAACTTCAAGCAGTGAATGGAATTAACCACAGGAGTAACTCACCAAGTGTGGAAGAGGAATCTCCATTGTTGACAATTTTTAAGTGGTATTAGCTTTTTTTTGTTGTAAAAAACAGATTGACCCTGCGTGCCAGGTTTGGTCACTGTACTGCCTCATTCAGCCCCATACCTCCCTGTGCCACCTTGCTTAGCCCTGGGCTGCCCCATGCCGTTTCACTTGGCCTCCGATGCCTTGTGCCATGCCAATCAGCCTTGTGCTGCCCAGATCAGCTCTGTGCCATCCCATCATTCCCCCACTGCCAAATTTTTGGACCCACGGGGGCAGCAGCAGGCTGGATGACAGAGCTCTGTGGCCTGGATCTGGCGAGTGGACTGGGAACCTCTGGTGCATGACACTGTGTGAGTGTCCTGGCATTGGAACATATTGTCAGGTAGTGCCATTTGGGGCAGGCTAGTTGGTGCTTTCCTGCAACCATCCATGCTGTCTGGCAGCCTATCCCAACAGGCAAAGCACAGCCCCAAGAGGCTGACATCTAAGTCATGGCTATTCCTTTCTTTCTACCCTTGCCAAGAGGCTCTGCCCTCCCCTGTATGGAGCTGAAGTAGGCACAAGAGTGATTACAAACCCTGATCCTAAGTATCATGAATTTAAGTCTAGGGTTGCAGTTCAGAATCATCTTAAACCTGACTGAAATTGTCACCACCCTTGATGTCTCTTGCTGGCAGGGGGACCCATGTTAAAGAAGATCCTCTTTCAAGCGACTTTGATGGAGCCTGAAGTTTTGATAACTGGTCCAGCTGTAGGAGTGGGTAAAATTCCAAACTGCTCTGTAAATCAGATTGGTATCCTACCTATGCTGCAGTGTTGATGCAGGCTAAAGCATTTAAGCAGAAATAGTCCTCTACTGCATTCCTACAGTTCACTGGGAAGGAATCTTGGAGGGGTGAAGCTTACTACAGCCCTAAAAATGATGGCAAGTACTTCCCAGAAGTCCTAGAAACACTCTTGGCAGAGCACAGTGTACAGGGAGACATGGCTGCTCACACCCAGGCCAGGCTAACCCAGGTGTCAGTCATGTAAATTAACTCTGCAGTGAAGATAAGGTAGTGATGCTGGAAGTGCAATGGTCTGCTGAAGCACAACGTGAAGCTCGCCCAAGCCTTAGCTGTGATTGGCTGAAATAACACATTGGGGAGCTGCAAGAGTAAGGTATGAATGAGCTTAACTTCAGCACTGCCAGTTCCCTTATCTCATGGTACCTCTGATGAAGTAGGCTGTTGCCTAAGAAAGCTTATTTCTCTTGAACAAGTCAGTCTTTAAAGTGCCACCTTGGTCTGAAGTCTTTTGCCTGACCTCAGACTAAGATGGCCAACTACCACTCTCTGGGCATCTATACACTTGCTCTGGGGTGGAGGGATGAGTGCTTTAATTAGAGTGGCTCTGAGAGCTACTCTAATTAAAGCACCCACGGTGTCATGTGTATTCAGCATCCCGTGCTTCAAAGTGGTGGTGGGGGGCGCTTTAACTAAAGCTCATTCGACGAGCTTTAGTTAAAGTGTCCCCCCTGCCATTTTAAAACCTAGAGACACTGAATACATGGGACGCAGAGGCTGCTGGAGCATGCTAATTTGCATCCTCCAGCAGACTCACAGCACACTTGATTAATCGAGTCTGTTCCAACGCATGCTAATTAGCATGTGTCGGAGCAGAGGTCTGTCATGTGTATAGGTGTCCTTTATGTAAAGTACCTTGGAAAACCTACCACATCTGCTGTTTCCTTTTCCCTATATATAACTGTGGCGGTGAGATGCCCCCACAGGCTCCCGGAGGGGAGAGGGCAGTCCCCGCAGGCCCCAAACCCCACAAACAGCCCCCCTGTGAGGGAAACTTACCTCCCAGAGTACAGCCAGAGCCAGAGCCAGAGCAGGAGCTGCGGCCGTGGCCGCGCGAGCTGGCGTTATGGCGGCTGTTTAATCAGCTGTTCCCCGGGTGGACCAAAGCGTGGCGGCCGTTCCCACCGCCACGGGAAGATTTAAATGCCCCACTGAAACCTGGGGGACAGAGGAGGAGAGGGAGCATGCTGGTGTAGAGGACACTAGACGCACTAAGGCTCCTGCAGGAGAGAGTAGCAGCGCAGCCGGTTCAACACCGGCAGGCAGAGCAGGGGAAGCATTTAAGCCCCCTGTAGGAGGCTGGGGGAAAGGAGGCAACTCCACACCCCTCTCCACCCCAGGGGTCTATTTCTTTTGAGAGAGGAAAAAAACAAACAAGAGAGAAGAGGCTCAAGATCAGAAGTGCCCTACTCAGAGGTGCTGAAGTAGGCACCAGCCAACACACATATAGCTTGCCAGTCTCCAGGATGGGAAGGCTACTCATCGGGCCGGGGGGAGGGGGCAGCCTGACAAGCACCAACAGAGCCCACCCGGATGTGGGGTCTCCCTCAAGGCAAGCTGAGGTCAATCAAGCACGACCGAACCACCATTTGCTGGCGCCCATCCGGTTGGCGAGTGGATGGGGGGTAGGGAAGGCGGAGCCCCGTGGAACATCGCACCCGAACTGTGAGTACTGCTGTCTCTGGGGGGGCCTCCCAGGAAGAAGACCTCTACTGAACCCTCTCTTTATATAATAACACCAAGTTGTAGCAGGAGAGTTGAGGGGAGGGGCCCCATGCCGGATGGATAGTGCATCACTCAGGGAATTCCACTTAAGGCACCTTCCATCACAATAACCTTCTGCCTCCCAAAGGTGAGCTCAGGCACTGGAGAATACACCTGTTAGAAGCTGGCCACAGCTGATTATGCAAGATTGCAGCAGTTCTGTTGACAGAGCTGGGCCAGACAGACAACTGGGGAGGGCCAGTGGTTCAGGAAGGGCCCAGCATCCTAGGAACTGGGAGTGGGTATGTATTCCAATGTAGGACAGCATAGAGCATGAGCTGCTGCAACACAAAGCCTGTTTCTCCCTCTCTCCTCTGCTTGGACCATGCTCAGAGGAAATCTTGCTCTCCATTTGACCTCATCCAGAGATAGGCAGGCAGACACACAAGCATACTTTCCGTTGCTCACACCCTTCTTGCTATTCCAGCCTGCTGGCCAGCACGACTCAGCAGTTTGAGGCTGAGGTGCACATTGGACCTTTAGTCCTGCACCAAGGGAGGGGGCCCAACAAATATGCTGTGTCATGTTATGGTCCCATATGTGCTTGATCTGCCTCTCCACATTGAAAGAACAGACAAGAATAGTTCCAAAATGGAGGGGCATTACAATGTTATTACCCTACTCCAGAAGCTGCTGAGCCTGGCTTGATAGCAGCTGCTGTGCCTGGCATGACCCTTTGTCCCCAACTTTTAGGCAAATAGCTCCTGGAAAACCAGAACAGAAAGATATACTTATATTTTAACCAACACCAGAGACTTCAAGGGAAAACCCATGAGGCACTACTATGCCTTGGAAGTAGAGGCATTTCCTTTCTGACCCGACCTTGGTCCTGAAGCACAAGAACTATATGTGTCTTCATTAATGTGAGTACAGATGTTCTTTGGATTAATCCTATCAGCTGGCCTATCACTTGTAACTCTTAAAATGAATTGACTCAATGATCAGGTATCATCAGAGAGGCAGCCTTGTCCCCAAAGAGTTGAGAAATTGAGCCTCTTCATTACTATGTATGCCACAATAAAATAGGATTATTTTGTCTTGTCTCAATTGTGGCTTATGAAAGTCAGCCAGTCAATGACTGAAGTTCTTACAGGGGAATATGCACTCCAGAAAGGATAAGCTAGGTTCTTTGTTTAAAAGTGTTGGATTCAACTACAGGAGAAGCAAAGCAGCAGTTATTGAATGGAGGTAGTCGAGGCAAAGGTTTAGAAGGAGATTAAGGCAGGGAAATGTTTGCTGGGCTTGTGAACAGCCTGAAGATGTCATTCTAGAGAGATGACCTGCTTTAGAAAGTCCATAGTAGGACACCCATCTGTGGCAGGCCCTCAAACTTCTCCAAACCCCACTGAAAGCACTGAGAGTCGTTCCAGATTGTTGAGGAGAGAGACAATCATTGTCAGGTTTGGAAGTGGATCATTTCCCTCTGGGGCTAACAAACTGATGGCCACCTCTAAGTCTGAGCTGGTACAAACCACGAGTTGCTTCTTGACCTTGACCATTATGGACCTTTATTCAGCCTCTGGACCTTAAAGAGTATTTGTCTTCAAGGCAGGCTGATAGGACCCAGGGCAGTGTTAGGAGCTCCTGTAGCTTGTTTAGGAAGCAGGACAGGCGATACACCAGCAGTACCAGCAAGATTTCAAGTTGGTGATCTCATGAAGGGCTTCTCTTTGTAAATTCAGCATTGAAAATTAGACCTGGCACTCACCTGGCAAGGTCATAGTAAACAGGCCCAGCGAGATGGGGACTAGCCATGGGAAAACATTCTCTTGTTGGGATTTAGAGGGTTCATTTTGAGTTTGGCTCACCTTTTTGGTTAAGCCCTAGAAAAAATGAGTTTTCTTCAGCTACAGGAAGTCACCCAAGCGCTAAAAGCTGAGGATCTAGTCCAGGATGCCATAGAGGAGACCAAAATATTCCCTAAGGGAAGAAAAAAATCCACATAACAAGAAAGCCATGTTGCAATTAATGGACTTCCCTGCACAGCTAATCATCTTGGGAAGGGGAGAAGGTTGCTGTTGCACTTGTGACTGTTTATTCCCACAAAGAATAAAGAAATATGGAAATATGTGGGGGTTTTAATCACATTTTCGTTGCAAGTAGTACTGTAAGAACTGAAAATGCAGACTAAAACATTCTTCAAATTTCAGCAATTCTGGGTTCAACCACCTGCTCCTGACAATTAAATATCTACCACAGCATGCCATGGGTACATGCAAATGGAGTATTTTTCACAATAATATTCACTTGATTCACACATGATAAAGGAAGGACAGACCATATATGACAGGTGCCAGCACCCTAGGAGCTCAGATCCTGTGGTGATGGGCAGAGGTGTAACAAGTAGTTTTTGCACCCTGGGCAGCACCTGTGGCTAAGGCTATGGCAGTCTCTGCCATTCTTGTGCCTCCTCAGAATTGATACCTAGGGCTGGTATACTGCTTGCCGACTCCTAGTTGCAGTACTGGTGATGGGTATAGTTCATGAGCTGTTCTAAACCTTGTTGTGTAATAGCAGAGCTAGCAACTTGGGAGGATATTTGGGATATTTGGGAGGATATCACCAGATCTCCTCCCCAATTTGTGGCATGCCACACACAGGTTGCCCATGCCACTTGTGGCACCTGTGCAGCAGGTTGCCCCCTCCCCCACTATAATGGATCCATAGTCACACAAGTCTTTGCAGGGTTGAACAGGGCTTGAACTCAGTCATCAAGCGGCCTGTTCCAGTATGAAGGGTTCTTCGTGGCTTGTCTCTGCTCTGGCTTCCTGTTCTAATGGCCTCATCAGGCTGACAGAGAGGATCTTTGTAGAACTCTGAAAGGCTCATTAGCCTTTCACAATTTATTTTACCTCGTTCCATTCATTATCCCTCCTTTTCCCTGGACCATATGCTCCCTACAAATAATGATCTTGCTTTAACAGTTGGCCATGCTATACTAGAACTTCTTTCTGGAGTGGGAGGAGGGAGCAATCATGATCAAAACCATGTTACAGAACAGTGTCTGATCACACAGTCAGATCCTCAGCTGGTGCAGTGCTAAGAGACTTCCTGATTTACCTCATGGAGAATAGCAGCATTGTTTTCCTATTCAGCACACTAGGGCTCATCAACACACAGTTTTACTACAGTCATGCTGAACCACGGTTGCCCTTGTGACAGAAATGGGGGGGGGGGGGGGGGGG
>NW_005842355.1:691757-698142 GCF_000455745.1 Alligator sinensis
TAATGCCTGTTTTACACTAGAAAAGCCTGATGCATATGAGTATACTCAGTGAGAAGAATCAGACTCCCAGGAGCATTCGTCTTTTCCCTTTTCTCTTCTACACCCTGGTGTACAGCTCAGTCCCACTTTTTGAAGAGCTTATCATGTTCATGCAGCAGAAAATACAGCATCTGGTGGTTGCAGTTCTTCCTTTTTGATAAAGCCTTGTCCCCTCTTGTGAGTACACCAGAAACCACTCGCAACCACAGGCCACTCAATCATGGAGAGCAGGCCCCTGTGGCACACCCAGCCACCCCTCCCAAGTATGCATATCTTTGTCCAGGCACCAACAAATTCTGCATAAATATAAACAGCAATAGTGCCCACATGCACTGCCCCCTGGTTACTAGGCAGAACGATCAGGCGCTCAGCTGTCTGTCCAAGGTCCTGAGGCTGCTGTAGTCAGTACAGCTCCTCATAGCTCAAGTGGTAAAATGTGATGATGACTGAGTTCAAGCCTCCTCAAGCCTGCAACGACTTGCATGACCATGGATCCATTATAGAGGTGGCAACCTGTTGCACAGATGCCACAAGTGGCACAGGCAGCCTGTGTGTGTGGCATGCTACAGATCAGGGAGGGGACATACAGCACAGTGGTAAATAGGGCAAGGAGCAAAAACCAGAACATCAGATCAGGCAGGGAGCAGAAAGCAGAGCAGCAGATTAATTAGGGAGCACAAGGGGAAGAAAGCAGAGAAGTAGATGAGGTAGGGGAAAGGGACTGGAGCAGCCCATGGGGAGGGTACAGAACTAATTTGTGGCGTGTCTGCCAAAAAGGCTCTTAAACTCACAGCCAGCAGGCAACAGTCTTGTATCACTTGCTTGGCAACTCTCCAGTACCCTTACCTTTATTCCTCTTTGGGTGCATCTACATGAGATGTCTACTGTGGAGTAGACTAATTAGTTCTGCAGTAAATGTCTCAGCGTCTACACGTGTGGCCCTATTAGGCCACAGGAAACTAATAAACTTCACAGCAGGGTAGTGTTTGTAAATACAAGTACTATCCTGCTGTGGATTTTTTTACTCCACAGCACCACATGTATAGATGCTGATGCAGCTGGCTAGGGCACAAGAGTGCTTTAGTGTGGCAGCTACCTGCTGGCTAGCTCCACATTGCAGCACCCTTGTGCCCCAGTCAGCCCCTTTGCAGCACACTGAGCCAGGTCAGAGCAGCCGTGGGCTGCAAAGCTAATCCCCTCAGCCTCTTGAGTACTTACACCAGGGAGTTGTCCCAAACTCTCTCCAAAAACTTCCTGGATTGCCTGCACACTGCTGTATTGTCCTCCCAGCAGATGTCAGGGTGATTGAAGACCCCCATGAGAACCAGGGCCTGTGATTGGGAAACTTCGGCTAGCTGTTTGAAGAAAGCCTCCTCCAACACTTCCTCCTGGTGTGGTGGTCTATAGCAGACACCCACCACATCACTGTTGTTGTTCTCTCCTCTGACCCTAACCCAGAGACTTTCAACAGGCCTATCTCTAGTGTCATGTTGGAGCTCTGAGCAATCATATACTTTTTTGCCTCAGTCTTCACAGGCAAAGTCAGCTCCTAGACTACTGCACTTGGCAGCACAGTTCAGGGAGGAGGTGATCAGCCCTCAGTGGTGAAAGAACAGGTTAGGAGCTATTTAGAAAAGCTGGATGTATACAAGTCCATGGGGCCAGATGGGATGCACCCGAGGGTGCTGAGGGAGTTGGCTGATATGATAACAGAGCTGCTGGCCATCATCTTTGAAAACTCTTGGCATGATTGGAAAAGGGCAAATATAGTGCCCATATTTAAGAAAGGAAAAAAGGAGGATCCAGGGAACTACAGACCAGGCAGCCTCACCTCAGTCCCTGGAAAAAATATGAATCAGATCCTCAAAGAATCCATTTCTAAGCACTTGGAGAAGAAGAAGGGGATTAGGAACAATCAGCATGGATTCACCAAGGTTAAGTTATGCCTAACAAACCTAATTGCCTTCTATAATCAGATGACTGGCTCTGTGGATGTGGGGAGAGCAGTGGATGTGGCATACCTTGATTTTAGCGCACACAGTCTCCCACAACACTCACACAAGCAAGCTAAGGAAATACAAACTGGATGAATGGACTGTAAGGTGGATAGAAAACTGGTTGGAGCATTAAGCTCAGAGGGTGGAAATCAATGGCTTGATATCTAGTTGGGAGCCAGTATCAAGTAGACTGCCCCAGGGGTCGGTCCTGGGGATGGTTTTGTTCATTATCTTCATCAGTGACCTGGAAGATGGCATAGAGTGTACACTCCACAAATTTACAGATGACACCAAGGTTGGGGAGTAGTAGTTACACTGGAGAGTAGGGCTAGGATTCAGAGTGGCCTCAACAAATTGGAGGATTGAGCCTAAAGGAATCTCATGAAGTTCAGCAAGGATAAGTGCAAAGTCCTGCACTTAGGATGGAACAATCCCATGTACCAGTACAGGCTGGGGCCTGCCTGGCTGGGCAGCAGCTCTACAGAAAAGGGTCTGGAGGTTACAGTGAACAATAAGCTGAATCTGAGCCAATAGTGTGCTCTTGTTCCCAAGAAGGCTAACGAAATGGTAAGAGTGTTGCCAGCAGGTCAAGGGAGGTGATTATTCCCCTCTATTCAGCACTGGTGAGACCACATCTGGAATGCTGCACAGGCGACGCTTTGGGGGGGGAGGGGGATGTGACCCCCCCCCCCCCCCCCCCGAGATTGGCCCTCACCAGCTGGGGAGTGGGCAGTACCGGTCATTGCCCCCCCTGAGAAGTGCCTGGTGATTGGCCACTGGGGGACCCCCCCACCCCATGGAGCAGTTGGCCGCTGGTGCCCCTCTGCAGAGTCAGGAGGCACCAGTTGCCCATGGAGTACTGTGTTTAGTTTTGGGCTCCCCACTACAGAAAGGATGTAGACAAATTGGAGAGAGTCTAGGGGAGGGCAACAAAAATGGTGAGGGGGCTGGGGGACATGACGTATGAGGACAAGCTGAGGGAACTGGGCTTATTTAGTCTAGAGAGGAGAAGACTGAAAGGGGATTTAACAGCAGGATTTTCTATGATTCTATGATTTTAAAGAAGAACATCTGATAATTTTTATTCTTCTCTAGTTTTCTTAATTTTTTCTGCATGTTTTACATAAGAACCATCACATCTTGAATTTCCAGTTTTTGAAAGACTCCTTGGAGTACATCAGAGATGGTTTGGGAGCCCTCAAGTTTCCATTTGGAGAAACTAAGGATAGAAAACTCTTCATAGAAAGAGTTCTTTTCTTAAATGGTTGTCAGATGTTCACGTTAAATAAAATGTCATGGCAATACAAAGACAGAGATTAGATCTCAAATGTAACATAAGCCACTGTTATACTGTTGTGAAAAAGTAAATATTATACTGTGATGTATAAACAGGAGAGTTGTATACACAAAATGAAGTAATTCTTCCTCTTAGTGCATATAAGGCCTTATCTAGAATATTTCACCTAGTTTTGGGCATCATGCTTGAAGAAAGATAGGGGCCGTTAAAATCCAGAAGGGAGCAGTAGAAATGATTGTAAGTCTAGAGAATGTGACCTACCTATAAGGGAAGGCTGAAAGAATATGTTTGTTCAGTCTAGAGAAGACCGGGGGAAGTAAGATAACAGTCTTCAAATACTTAATAGATTGCTGCAACAAGGAAGGTAATAAATCCTATCATCCATTGGGGCTAGGACAAGTAGTAACAGGTTTAAATTGGAGCCTGGGAGGTTTAGGTTAGTTGCTAGGACGAGATTTTTGATTGAGAGGATAGTTAAGCACTGGAACAAGTTAGGAGGGGGGCTGTAGAATCTCCATCAGTAGAAATTTTTAGGATGCTATGAAACCAGAAGGGAGGGGGGAGCCCAGACACTCCAGTGGCAGCAGCTGCTGAAGTGGTAGGAGGAGCAGTGCCTGGATCAGGAGACTAGCAGGTTAACCCCTCAGGGGCTGGATGCAGGCCAAGGGCTGCCAGTTGGACAGCACTGCCTCAATCATCACTTTGTTATTGCTTCATTTATTCTGAGTTGCCTAGAAGGGGTTTTACTGAAGCCATAGCCTGGACCCATTGTCTCACAACCAAAAAAGAAGGGCTAGTGCTAGTGACATCACGTACATCAGAGAATATGATGAGCACAAGATGCCAGTACGCAGCTCATGATGGAACGTGAGTGAAACACTGCCGAGTTATTCTGAGATCCTGTACCTAACTGGAGCACAGAAGCAGATACAGAGGGTATGGGAATCCAGTAGGGTTATTTTCAGGCAAGATGCATCCTTTATCACTCCACATTAGCCACTGGTCTGTACTGGCATGACTTATTTCAGAACTGATACTGATAGGCTAGTGCAAAGCCTGCTGTGGACGTAGTGGTTTATCAGCATTTATTTATGTGCCAGAATGATACACAAGCCAGTCATAGACCATGGAGAGAAGACAATGCCTACCCCAAAAAGCTTTGAAGTGCAGCTATGTCTGTGGGTTTGCCAGTCCAGACTATGGGCATGTCTACGCAGTGGAGTCCTCAAGCATGCCATGCTTTTCCACATGGGCTTCTTTCTAAACCAGAAGCTATGTAGCTACATCCCTGCAGCATTTTAGAAAGGCTGGTTTGTACTGCTGAGTGAAGGATGCATTAGTCCACCTCCATGCCAACTGACCTGCCCATGGCACCATATAGTTGTAGCTATATGGCTTCCAGTTTAGGACACAACTTGTGAGGAGCCAAGCTGTGTGTTCAAGGGTGGTGCTTGCTAATGAAGTACCTTTGCAATGTCAGTGTGACAGAAAGGGTGTGTACACATGTCTGTGTGTATTTGTGTGTGTCATCCAAACAGGGATTCTTATCCCATTATCTGGATTAGCTTTTGTGGCCCCTTTGTTCTCATTGATGGAGTGAGTTGGGGCTCACAAAAGCTTATGCCATATATTTTCAATTTAGTTAGTCTATAAGGTGCAATTCTACCCTGTTTTCCGTCTGACTTCAGACTAACGCCACTGTCTTCTTCTCTCCGCTCATAGATGGTACCACGCTCACTCAAGTGAAATGGCCTGCAATCAGTGCACAAGAAACTTGCTCGAGTATGCACAGATATCTTCTTTCTGACCAGATGCCAGCAAATGAATATCATACACAAGGGACTCAGGTGACCAATCCACTTTGTTCTACATACCACACAGGCTATTTTGACAAGCTGTACTTCACTTTCACTAGGAAACTGAGTGTTCGATACAGCAAACAGGAACAGATCAACACCAGACTTGCAGAACTTACAGAATTCAGAACCACCCAGACATAACAGCCAAGGAAAATGTCTTTGCATCTAGCCATGAAGCTTATCATTATCACAAACCCCTGAACTCCTTAAAGAAGATGAAGGAAGCAAAACTTCCCAGATTTGAATGCTCCAATAACAGGCCTATAATGGCCACACCACCGCCACATTGTATCAGAAACCAGCTGGCTGCCACAGCGACCCTCACACCATCAGCTTGCATTTCTAAACACACCACTAGATCCAATGTCTCCAGCCAAGCTCTATATTACAACTCTGTCTGCTCTGATCCCACCAACCGGGATGCATACCTGAAGGATCTGGAGCAGGGATTCTGACAATTACAATATGATCCTAGAACTGTAGCCCCTCAAATCAACATATGAGTGGCTACTTTTGTGTCTGTTTATGTTCTTTCACAGCATCTGATGAAGTGAGCTCAGGCTCACAGAAACTTATACATCTCTGATTTAGTTAGTCTATAAAGCACAAATCTACCCTGCCTTTTGTCTGATGTAGGCCTCACTGGAGCATTGATCAATATGTATACTGCTCACACAAAGGTTTTGCTAATGCATTGACAAGAGTAGGCCTACCAGCAAACCTGACTGGTGCATGAACTCCTCATAAACAAAACTCATAATGTGGGCCAGATGGGCACTCCTGCAAGAAGATGGGAGTGGGAGATGGCTGTACAAGTTGTAGGATAGTCCAGTACCAGGATGATAAGACTAGAACAGGAACACCCAAGTCAGGATGTAAAACAAGCCCATGATACAGGACAGTTTGAGACATTCAAGATACAGATGGAATGCAATACATAATTTGTTTTGATCATTATGGGAACTTTGTAGTAGCCTAGGGGAGCCTGCATGGTGCTGTGCTGACTACTTTGTAGGTCTGTGTAAACTGGCTAGTATTCACTTCGGATTCGGGCAGTTTGGGGGACAGTGAATCAATTCAGTGATTCGAATCACTGGCCCGAACTGATTTGGCGGAATATGATTCAGAGATTTGGCTGCTGCTGAATCAGCCAAATCTCTGAATTGAACAGGCCCCATTCCCTGCACGCTCTT
>NW_005842355.1:698439-721223 GCF_000455745.1 Alligator sinensis
GGGGCACTCATGGGGGCTGTGGGAGCAGGCACAGGATGAGGCCTGTCAGGGGTCCTCCCATGGTCCCCTCCCCCCACCTCCAGCCCCCCACCTGCACCCCCTACTTACCCGCAAGGAGTCTGGGTCCAGCTCCCTGCTGCAGCCAGCAGGTACTGCCCAAATCGCCAAAGCTCTCCGATTCATTTCATAGTGACTAGGCCAGGAAGGGAGACCCCATATGACCTGGCTATGAGTTTTGAGCACTACGCAGACAGAAGGGCCTGAGGAGATCCCACAAACATTTATGCTTTCATACCTTTCCCACCTGTCTTGTGTGCTCTAAACAGGTTCAGTACAAACTCCTTAATCTTCAGAGAGAAAGCTGTGAGGGATAAGAGTGCATGAGGGGAATGGTTAGCATCTCTACACCTCCACTGCAGCATCTGTGCAGATGTCAACACGTCCGAACCCAGCATGAGAAGCTCACTCTTTTGTGGTTGGCCAGATCCTCATCTGACATAAACAAAAGTTGGTCGACTGAAGTCAACAGAGCCAGACCAATTTAGTGATCCTGCACAAGGATCTGGCCCACTGAGTTTTGTACTAACAAACTTGCATATTCTTTTTCCCAAAGCCCAAGAGCCTGCTGAGGATACATGGAAAATAACTCATTTCTGCTCATTATTTCCACACATCTAGAGATGCTTTTCCTGAAACATTATTGTGTGATTATACACTTCGATGAAGCAAAAGGACCAAAGGTCCCACACCTTTCCCCTGCATACATAAGCACCAAATGTAGTCCTTCTGGGGAGGGGCTGGTTAAAGTACAATGAGGTGTTAGGGGGCTGGGGCATGGGGGAAGTCACTGTTACAGTAAGTGGGATGGAAAGTTGGAAACAAAAGATTGTTACATTCTAGAGCAGCTGGGAGGGGGGAAATCGGGCACTAGGGATGTGCTTGTGAACCATCTATTCTGTTGGGAGAGACAAGTAGAATACCCTGAAGTTGGAAATGGGGAGAGAAAGAGGTTGTCCTAAAATGGGAGACTGAGAATCTGACAGAAAGTAAAGAATTCAGCCCTATCTCCGGCATCCTGTGAAACAGGAAAGGCAGCTATGAGGGCAAAGGGACCAAAAAGCAGCAATAACCCCTTCCCCGAGCCCCAGGAGACATTCCAGGGATATTGCATCAGTGATGGAAATTAGGGCAGCTCCAGGTCTTCCCAGTGGCAGGGCAGTCACTGAGCCCCAGGCTGGGCAGCAGGTGATGAGAGCAAAAGTGTACATTCAGTATCTTTGAATGGCTCTGCTTTCTCTGCTTTAAGCAAGGAATCACCTTTCAGCAGTGGGCTGCTATTGCAGGGGGTGGAGGGGAGGCCTTTCGCTGGTTCTTTTTAGGCTGGAGAAAAAGGTGGCTATGTTTTATACTGCCCATATATCCTTGGGCACAGTGTGGCTAAATATACAAGCAGAAACAAAGCCTGTACCTGTTCATATTGCATCTACATATGCTCTGAAAATGAAAGCACCCAAGATATTATAGTTCTTGTGTAAACATCAGTACTTCTGTACTGGGCGACTTTTCCTCTTGCCCACCAGCCTGAAGAAAGTCAGAGGTATGCCAGCTGACATCCTCCACCCCAGTCATGGCTACATGTCACTGTTGTGAGAATATGATTTGGGAAGCAATTTGCAAAATTAAGATGTTACATAATGATAAAACACATTCTTCTGCCAAATGAGGCAATTGCAAGCTTTGTTGATCAAGGCTGTAATAAAGCTCACCTATAAAAGTGCATAATTTAAGACTCTCAAATGAGTCAACTTCACCCAGCCCAGCCAAGGCTGATGACCAGGCCACAGGCAAACAGAAGGGGAGGAATTCCGCGGTGCCTCCAAGGCATGGGACACCAAGATCATTTTAAACTACCCTGCTGAGGCTGGGTGGGTGTGAATGCCAGAGCAGTGGAATCCCCTTGAGGGGAAATGGGCCACTCTGAAGTGGGACACACCTGACAAAGTGAACTTGGGCTCACAATAGCGTATGCTATACAGCTCTGATCTAGTGAGTCCACAAGGTGCACTATAAAGTGCCTTCTGCTTTGAAGTGTCACCAAAATCCTATAGGGTTGGGAGCAGAGCTAGGCTGAGGTTTGTCAGGGAGAGAACAGCATAGGCCTCTTGCACTGTGGAGCAGGCCAAAATTCTTTCCTGGACAACTATGTGGGTGTTACAGCTGGTCTACAACAACGACACCCCATTAGGGTGGCCATCATAGAGGACATCCCGGTTTTCTGCTACTCTGTCCTTTGTTGATATGAAACCTGACACCTTTACGTCCTCTATTTTTCTCATAGAGACATAAAGGAGTCGGGTATCATATCAATAGAGGACAACCAGACTGTCCTCTATATGATGGCCACCCTACATACCATACATCAGCCAGAGAGAATCTGTTGGGAGTTCGTGGTAAAGAGCAAATGGTGCAGGGACGTTCTGAATCAATTCATTTCAGCTGTGCTCACTCTCTACAAACACAGTTTTAGGGGCCCTGTGGAATAGCACACAGTAAAAGCATCGTCCCCCTAGAAGAGCTTTCAGACCCACCAGGCTCAACCCTCAGCCTCTCCACTTTCAGGCAGACCCAGACTTGCCTTAATCCCCATCTAGAGGCTCCTGCTGACAAGCCAACCTAACAGTCTGGTCTCAAGCCTACCCTGCAAGCCAGGCACACCATTTTCATGAAGCCACCTCACACTCTTCTGCCCTATTGAGCTGTGCTCCCTCCTTACCACATTTCCAACCTGATACCTCACACAGGTGTAGAAAGCGGGGCTGACTGGGGTCACTGCAGCTCATTAACCCTTAGTATGGCTGTCAGCTCCTCTATCACACAGCTTTTGCATTCAGATATTTCCAGGAAACAAGTTTTCAATACCTCCTTGGTGAACTTTCACACCAGTCACCTGATAAGAGGAGCCATACTCAACCCGCCTGGAAGCCAAAACAATACCAGGTGACCTATATAAGCATCTTCCAGTAAGCACCACAGTTCAGATTAGGAACCATGAATCAAGTTTAGAAAAATGAGCAAAAATAAATTTGGCAGATATGACAGAATACGGGGGGAAAGGCAATTTCTACTTTGCATATACAGAATAAGCAGGGTCACTGAACAACCTGGTTGTTCTGAATGATTTGTAGAGTAGCTCTAGGGGATGGACTCAAAATCCATCTGTTTAAGGTTCCCTCATTCACGTGTATCTGTAGGATGCATGTGCCAAGTTGTAGTAGTTACAGGGCAGTTATAGTATTGCCAACTCAGAAATGACACAGAGCAACCAAAATTATGATCTTGGCTCAGGCATGGAGCACTTATAAGAACTGGCAACATTAAGGCCTTACAGCTTTTAACATAGCAGCATTTTCAGCAGTAGAGTGGGAAAAGAGTATCAGGGTGTGTTTATATCATGTCCCAGCTGCATCTGGGGAGGGATGGTCCTGAGAATGCCCCAGGTCACACTCACCTGTGCCACCCCTGGAAATACATTGGTTGAAGTCACTCCATGCGATCTCTCCCTGGTCACCCTCAGGATCTTAGGCCCTGATGTGCTTCACTGCAGGTGCGTGGAACATCCCCCAGAGTAGCTTCACCAGTGCATTTCCAGGTTGGCATGTGCCAGTGAGAGCAGGTGGCTGTGGCATGCTTTAGTAAGTCCTGGTACAGACATGCTGGGTACAAGGTATAGATCCACATGTGCACACACATGTAGTATATAATCCCTCAGGCTAGTGCATGCTTGGCACACCTGCTGGGCTGCAGGGGCTGGTGAGTGCCCAGACAGCTGTGACTCCATGAGGGACTGTGGGTATCCCTGTCACCTCTATGGCTTTGCTGGGCATGAGAATTCTGGCTGATTCCTTGCAGCTGGTGAGTTGGGTGCCAGCAAAGAACGTGACAGTGGTCTCTATATGCCGGTACCTCTGCCACCCTGCCTTGCCTTCTGCCTACGATGAAATTAATGCAGCAAGTGGCCTTGTTAAGGGAAAGCACAAGAGACTGCAGAAAAATAATCCAAACAGCTTCCAAGCCATCCCTGGAGAGAGCCTTTTACGGAGCACTATATCCTTCTCCTGACAAATAAGGAACAGTGAGGCTGGGACCGTGGGACTGTGCTGACGGCTGTTAATGAGAACCATGATGTAACTCTAGCTCAGGCTTGCACGAGAACAGCCCGAGGAAGTTGCAGCCTCGCTGTAGGACTTGTTTACCTCCTCTTGGCTTGTGGTTGCACTGGACCAACTTCAGCAGTTTACACGCCCTCCTCTTTACCACCTCTCACCCCAGCTGTTTACCACCTCTCATTGACTAAAAGACCAAAATAGTCAGCTTCTCAATGCACTGGTCCCTTTACCAACACAGCAGTGACTAGGGGCTGCTTGTCTTATTTTAAACTAGCCAGTTAACAGCCCTGACTCCTGGAATCCAGCAATTTGGCTGCTGTGCAAATGCATAGTCCCTTCCATAAAAGGCTAGACATGCGCTGGATGATAAATACAGAGGTGCAAGTGGATGCCAAGAAACTGCCTATGGCTGAAGGTGCTGTATGAAAGCTGATGGCCTCATTACTGTGACAGTGCAGCTTCTATTGGTTAAGACTGACACTAGGTTCCTCTCTACACTTGAATTTTGAGATGGGAATGGGATGCAGGGGATGCCTGGGCAAGGCACTAGGTGCTGATGTGGCAAGGGGCATGTTTTTTGGCTGGTGTGGGGGTGGGATCTGTTTCTTCATTTTATTGTAGACCCTGGTTACCGCCTGAGGTGAGTCATGGAGGGATTAGCTGGAGGGGTCGAAGCAACAACAACAAAGGTTTATAGGGAGTGGAAGCAGATCTTGTCAGTCCCTATATTGGATGCCTTTAGGACTAGCTTTAATCAGTGTCTTGGGAATGGTGACAGTGCAGGAGTGCTTGCTGCTGAGAACTTGGCTGGAGAGAAGGGCAAGCCTGAACAAGCTTCCCTACCCAAGGCCTGAACTTGGCAGGACTGCCCTGCTCCATGCTTTTGACTCAGAAAACATGCTTGCCTTGCAAGGAGAGGAAATATGGACAACCTTGATCACTCCAGAAGAGTAGCAGGGAACATGCCAGCTCTGATTTGAAAGCAAGTTGCCAGACAAGTCTGCACAGAATACATGGCTCGGCAGCAATGAGAGCACCTTCCTTTTGTGAACTGTAAGCAAACCCTCTGCTTCCCCCACTCCGACCCCCCCGGCCAAGGGAAAAGGACCCCTGAAGGCTGGCTTTTCTGAAGAGATCACAGGCAAATCCTTCTGCCTGAGTCACGCATGTGTCTCATGTCTGAGCACATGGATTTACATAACAGCCCCAAAACTGAGTCAGGAGACTGGAGAAATTGCTGTTTCAGATCCACAAAATGAACTGTGCTCCCTGCCAGATGCTCACACAGGGGTGCTGTTAGGTCCTGGAGTCAGAGGGTTACAGGGGAATGCCAGCTTTCCTTTACATATCCTGGATGCAAAGGGAAAGTTGAAAAGTCACCTTTGACCTTGCCTGAGTCTGCAAACAGCCTGAAACAATCTCACCAGAATGGACTTTGGCTACTTTGGCTTTAATTCTGCACATAGCTGCCACCTCAGGAGGCCCATGGCATGGCGATGTGGCCTCTGTATGGAGGTGGAGCCCTTAGGGGCCAATGTGGGGATATGCACGAGGTCTTGGAATGGTTTTCTGTGGGCTCCACATGCTCAGTGTGACGCAGAAGGCAGTTTGCCTCAAACAGTCTCTCAGCTACATGTGCCCTGCACAGGAATTGTTAGTAGATTTTATGAGCCCCGGGCTCAGTTCCATCGCATTGATTGGCAGATCTTGCCATTCAGGAATTCCCTGCTGCATAGAGGCATCTGCAGATGGCATCCAGGCACCACAATACCCATCCCTGCAGTGCCTAGCATAGGGACTTGGCAAAGGGGAAGCAGCTGTGGAGCAGGGAAGAAAGAACACATAGGTCATCTCTTTCCTTCAGCAATTCCTGGCTAGCCCAGAATTAAGGAGTCCCCAAAAGTGGCATAAAGTTACTCATGTTGCCTCCTTTCTCAGTCCTATGCAGTGCAGACTATACTGCCTCCATAGCCCTATTTCTACAATGCACAGAAGTATCATGTACACATTGTTCTACAGTATAAATCTAAGGCACTAGGCTGCTGTACAAGCTAACTCACTGCAGCTATTAGGGATGTTGGGACCCTATGTGGCTTAATAGGTTTTCTTCTCTTCCACTTGACTTTCCCCCTGAAGGTCCCAAGGCTCTTTGTCTTTGAAGTCTTCTGAGGGGCTGGACAGTGGTCTGCATCCACTGTTTCCCCAAGCTGGGTTTTCCTCCATGTCAGGTTGTCACTGTTTTTCCTCTAGGGCTGGTGTGTCAGATGTGGCTGGTGGAGCCCGATCCACCAGCTTGCAGTGCTGGCCCTGGGTCTCGGAATAGACTCATATGCTGCATATTGCAATACATGCGGGATAGACCCTGTGTGCTTCATGCTATGTGCAGAGCTGGGGCAGATTGTTGCATGCAGTGTGTGTGGTTGGTCTAGGACTTGTGCTGGATATGTGCCTGCTAAGTTCAGTCCGAGATGTGCACTGCACACAGTGCCTAGGCTAAGCTCGGCTGGGATGCCTGCTACATGCAGTATCTGTGCTGGGCTGGCTCTGCATGCTTGATCTGGCATGTAGGCCCAGTCTGTGGGCCCAATCCAGCCCATGGATCAGCCCTGTGGAACAGAGGAGTTTGACACCCCTGCTCTAGGGATATGCTTGATAGTTTTGGGTAGCATTTCCTACCATAGGGAATCCCCTGTGAGAGGGAAGGGCTTGTGCACCTTCCCAACCCACAAGAAAACCTTCTAGAGAATGGCGGGGGGCGGGGGGTTCCCTCACCCAGCATCTGTGGGACCCAGATGCCACCTCACCATGTGTTGCTACAACCAATGAGTCATAGAGCTGGAGATACCCTAGAAGCTCTTGCATGTAGGCCCTGAGCCAACCCTACTGATGTCAGCACTTCTAAGGCTTATGTAGCGGGACTCAGCAGTCCTGAAGGGAGTAGGTTTTGGGGGTGGAAATGGGAGACCACCACTCTGAGTCAAATGCTTCCTGATACCGAAGAACCAGAACCAGTCAACTCCTCCAGTGTTGTAGTTCCTTTACCAGTGAGACCTTGGCAGAACAGTCAGTACGAGGCTGTAAAGAATGATCACAGAGGTGATCCTCCTCTTCAACCTGTTTTACACCCATACAGTTTGGCTCCACTACCATTAACACACCCTTTTCAGTACCATCCCAAGGCGATCTATGACCAGACCTCATGCTCAGCAATGCTTCAGTTCCCTTGTGCTGGCTTTAAGGTTTTGTTACCATGAGCAGAACACCAGCTGAATCTGACCATTCAGTTCCATGCCCTCCATTAAAAGTGAGCAGTAAAGAGTTAGGTTCCTGCGTGTTGTACGGTAGGGAGATGATATCTGGTATGACAACAAGAAGCACTCTCTGTGGCAGGAGATGAGATGGGACATCACTCAAGGCAGTAACTGGAGCTGTAGGTTTCCCTCCAGAACTTCACTTTCTGGGTGGCTCACTTTTAACTCACACCAGTGACCCTGGTTTCTGCAGTTCACAAGAAAGAAATATGGAGCAATTGGAAAACCACCAAAGTAGTGGAAAGACTATTATTCTTATCAGCCCACATGGGTCAGGCACTATCTCCTCCAGCCTACAAGAATGCAGCTAGATTGCTGGGGTGGGGAACAGGAAGGAGAAACTTCACTATTTACTCACATAGTTTCAGGATGAATAACCAACATTGTCTCCCTTGACTTAATGGGGTTATTCAAGAGTGAGACACTGCTGGACATTGCCTTTAATCTATGTACCTGAACGAATAACTCTACGCACTCCCTGCCCATTTTTAGAGGCACTGAGCAAACTGAGTGACAGCATGAGTGTGGATCTACTCTTTCTCTGCAGATGCATTTAATTCTCCTGGAAGCTCCTGGACACTTGGACATGTTGGTTTCTCTTTGAGCTAATGCTGTAAGATCTCACCCCCAGTCCCTGAGTCAGCAAGGGTACGAGTCTGACAGAAAAGCAAAGGGAAGCCCCTGGGCTGTCATGGCACTACACACCTGGGGGTGTATAGCTAGTGTGGTCCTCTGTGCTTTGTCCAGCTTATCTCATCTCATCCTATGGAATTTGCTACGTATGTCTGTGTGTCTTTGCAGTGGGCCAGGCAGGACTTCCTCTGAGAGGACAGGGCATAGCATGGCCTACTCTGTGTTGTAGGCATGATAATTTCCTCAGGCTCTGCAGTAAGGTTTCAGATCAGGCACAGCACTACCACTGCAGTGCTGAGATACCACTATGGCTGGCAGTTAGATAGATAGGTAACTGCTTCAGGGTGCAAGGTCATTATTAGGTATCTAGCAACCAAAGAGTTAATGGAATTTTTCTGGTCCATTCCCTTTACAGAGGTGCACGTGGGAAGGCCCCTGAGACGAGTACCTGGGGGGAGCTCCAGGGGAGATGCTGTGAGGCAGGCTGTGCTCCAGGCCTGGGGCAGGAAGCCAGACTCAAGAGTGTTCTCCATTCCATGTGCGTTGGCTCAGCAACACCTGTTTGGATGCAGCATGATAAGGATTTGCTGCTGACAGCAGACCCTAGTGATAGCTCTTGTGACTTCTACTGCATCTTCCCATCAGTTTAGAACAGTGCCTTAGAGGTTTAGTTCCTTCTTGGTTCCTCTTTGCTTTGCAAAGCAGGAAACAGTTGGTGGCCTTCAGTAACAGCAAAGTACAATTCCTCTTGTACCAGTTTTGCTACACTGCCCATCATAAAGTGGGGAAGGAGGCAAAGCCAGGTCTCTACCCATGCCTTGCCTATCGATGCCCAGGGAAAACCAAGTGTTCTGCCTCCTAGACTACTGGAAATTAAACATCATGTCCTGCTTCATCCAAAGGGTAAATGATTTATATTAAAGTCTCAGCTATGACCTGTGATTCTGACATCATGATTGTATCAATTAGTAACATACCCACTGGTACTATACGGTAGGAGGAAAGGCGAGGAGATCATGTTAATCCCTGCAGTCATCATACTCTGTTTACAGCTATCGGATTTTATTCAAATCAGTGACAGCATATTTAATTGCTCTTAAACATTACCATTATTTAATTTTCCCTAACCAAGTGCTTCATTAATATGGATCAATTGTGCCAGGGAGCCATGGTCAGTTGTACAGTCCCTTATATCAACTACACCGCAGACCAGTAATTGAGGAAACAGCCACATGATGCTACATAGGAATGGACCTATGTGTTGTGGATTCCCAAAGTATTCATCACACAGATCCTGACTCAACTTCCGAAAACAAATGCTTTTGAGAAAATCTTGCAAAGCAGAGGGAATTGTGGTGAACAAGAGACAGGCTTTCACTGCTCCTGCAGAAGTGTTGCCTGCTGCTGACAGGACTATATTTCATGTGCTGCAAACATAGCCTAAATTACATTTACTTAAAGGGATTATGAATCTGAAGAAGAGTATGACACAAACAAAACTCATACAAATTAAGGAGGGAATGTTCAGATCACCTAGTCAGGCCTCCTGCCTAACAGGCTAAAAAAACCTCACTTAGTAATGCCTGCACAAAGTCCATAACTTCTCCTAGAGCAGAAATTCTCATCAGCATTTCAGAAACCCACTCCACAATGCAAGCATGAGACAAATACTGTTTGCAGCATAACACCACACTTCCAAATTAAAAACTACAATTACACTTTAGAAATGAAGGGGAAGAAGCCAGGATGCCTGGGAAAGACATGTCATGAGCACACCGAAGATCTATATTCAGATCTTGGCTCTGCTAGATTTCCTGGATCATTTGAGGCAGGCCACTTTATTTTTCTGCATTTCAGAGGAATAATAATACTCCTTTTGTCTGTCTGGCCTCTTGACTCTTAGCTGTTCTGAGCAGTTACTGAGTTATTTATCCATATGTACAGCATCGAGCATGACAGGGCCACAGTCTCAGGGCAAATGGGTGGCACTGCTGGGTTACAACCAGTAATACTTGTCTAGACTATCACTGCCAGCTACAGAATTAAGGACCCAGGCAAAGACAAAGCATCACAGCTGTCTTGTGAACACCAACAAACCTATCATTAAGACCTTCACAACATTTATAGAAAAAAATCAGTACAAATAGAAGAGTATTACTTGCCTTTGTCCTTCTTGGCATCTTTATCAAAGAGTGCTGAAGGGAGTGGTGGAACAGTTCTTACTGTGAAAATGTTCAGTGGCTACATTTGTGCACTTAACATTGCCCTAGGACTGTTTCCCTTTCAACCACTCGCCAAGCTGTACTTCCAGTAACAGCCCAGTGAAGGTTCAGACTGTACCATTCTTCCCTCCCATTGTTGCTCTGTGCTGACTGAGATTTGCTTACTGAAGACTCATTTTGCCCTGACACATGTTTCCAGGTGAAGGAGGATCATCTTAAAAGTGGCAAAGACAGATGGCCAATAGTAGGCTTGTACAAAGTGGCTAGTATTCACTTTGGATTCCGCCGATTCGGGGGACAGTGATCCGATTCGGTGATTCAAATCACTGTCCCACATCGATTAGGCCGAATATGATTTGGACATTTGGCTTCTGCTGAATCTCCAAATCATGCAGGCCCATCCCCCACCTGCTCTCCCAGCCCAGCCATGGCTGCCCTGCCTGGCCCAGCTCCTGGCACTTAGAAAAAAACTGCCCCAACTCACCCAGTCCTGCTGGGTAGGGAAGGCGATCCCTGCTGCCCCCATTGCCCCACGCTGTGTGGGGGACTCTGCACGAGCCCCCCCCCGGCTGCCCCGCCCGCTCCAGCTCGGGCCCTCTTCCATGAGCCCCCTGAAACCCCAAGGCTGCTGCAGGAGCTGTTGGGGGGGGTCCTTAAAGGGCCAGAGCTGGGGCAGGCAAGGCAGCCATGGGGGGGGGCCTGGGGGAGCAAGGAGGGGGGCTCATGCAGAGCCCCCCATGCAGTATGGAACAGTCAGGGGGGGGGGGGGAGCAGGCAGGGGATGGGGCCTGGCTGGGGTCCCTGCATTGTCCCCTCCCCCGCCCCCTACTTACCTGCTCCGAGTCCGGCTCCAGCTCCCTGCTGCAGCAGGCAGGAACTGCCCGAATCATCAAAGCTCTCCAAATCTCTGAATTTTCCAAAGATTCGGAGAGCTTCAAATAGATTTGGACCTGCTTATTAGTCCCCTGATTCAATTCGGATTTGGAGATTCAGCCACTGAATTGGGCAGAATCTTCTCCGAATCACATTACCACCTGAAGCTTCACACAGCCCTAGCCAATACCATCTGGCCAGATCCCAAGTCAGGGCTTTTAAGGTTCTCTAAAATTCCTCTTTTAATTCTGGTTGACTGTCATATTGTTCAAGCTTTGCTCTGAACTGCTGCATCATGTTTCTAGCTTGAATTGCTGTACAGGAAACCCTTGGTATTCGCGGGTTCAGCATTTGTGGTTTCAAATATTCACGAATGCCGAACCAGCATTTTAAATACACTTTAAACACTTACCGGAGCTTCTTGGGAGCTCTGCACTTGGTGCCACCAGGCTCCTGCCGCCGCATTCCCACCATCGCTGATGTCGCTGTCCTCACCCCCGAGCTGCCAGGGTGCACTGTCTTCATGAATGCAGACTGCATTCATGAAGACAGTGCCCTATTCGTGAATTTTGCCATTCGTGGGGATCACGAGAACATATCCCCCACTAGTGGGGAGGGTCGCCTGTATCATGTTGCTGGGTGTTGTAAAACAGGTCCCCCTCTCAGACATAGCTACATTTCACCGGCAAGGGTAACACTGATGTTAGACTTTAGACCGTATGCAACATTGATTGAGCTCTGCATGGTCTTTCCACAAAATGCAGGCTAGCTCCTGCACCATTTCAGCCAATACCATTGCTCTATTTTAGTTTATTCCTCTGTTTCTACATGTTTGGGTTTCACTTGGAGGAAGCAAGCCACGAGGTATAACAGATTGCCCTTACATTGGGCAGTGCACACATGTGCACCCACCCACACACACACACACCCCATTCCAGCTAACATGGAAGCCCATCCCCTCTAATGCAAACACCAGCTCAGCAGCTTGGCAGCCACCTCTGCTTTCACAACGCGTGGGCTGAGGGTTCACTGGAACAAGTTCCTGTCTATCAACCTTGTTCTGTATAAATGGAGACAGCCAAGAAGCAGCAGCTGCATTTCACAGTCCAACGGTGCTGCCAAAACACAGGGCAGACTGTTCCTCATCAGACAGGTCCGTGTGCCTATGTTTTGGTGCACTGAGGAATGAACAAATTCCTGCTTTTTTTCACTGGGCAGTGAACAGACTAAGCACCTCTTTGTGGTAGCAAGGCCTGATCAAAGGGGTTGGCAAATGTGGCTCATAAAAAGGCCTGAATGCAGAGGGTAGATCACTTGGCTGCTGGAGATGCCAAGTGATCCATTTACAAGGCTGTAAGAGCATGAGTTAAAACTCATTAGCCAGAGAATTCAACCAAACATTTTACAAGGGCTGTAACGCATTCCAGGGCATGCTGTGGTGGCATCTATCAGCCCATGGCTCAGAGTGGTGTTGTTCTGTTACAACACACCCAAGCCATGTATGATAGGATCAAGACTGATTTTTCTTACATATGCCACATTTTACCCACTCCTGCTAATCCACTCTATCTCATTGGTAATACTGAATGAAAAGTAGTTAGCCATGGGCTAGGTATCTGTAGCACAGGTAAGTGCAGGCAGCTTTGGCACTCAGGGTAGTAGAGATTTGAGGCCTGTGGCAAGAAGGCTGGGTTGCAAACTCAGGCCTACAGTGGCAAAAGATTTAGTAAATCATGGCTGCTTACAGATATTAACCCCCCCGACCGCCCCAGATGGCGCTTTACTTTAAACTGTGTGCGCTCCCACACTGAGCCCAGCACATGCCCAGAAGAGGCATCACGTTAGTTGGACTCGGCTTGCCCAATGTCACTATATATTGTGTGCTTAAGTGGGGCTTTTCTGGCACTTTTATCTACTAGTTGATTGAATCAGTAATTAGATAAAAACACCAAAAAGCTCTGCTGGAGTGCCTGATGTATACAGATGCTGAAGGGCCGGTTGAACTAATGGACTGCTTTGTCTTGTAAAGCATGTTTTTTGTTTTGTTTTGTTTTTGTTTTAACATCTGTAAGCAGCCTAAGGTGCTATATTCAGTAAATACAATTTTTTTTCATAGAACTGTTTTTCTAAACAGTACCCAGGGAACCCCATCCCTTTTCAGCTAAGGAATGAGGTTGTCTGGAAAACCTTTTCTAATTGTGTGCATTGAGGACGTAAAATTAAACAAGACTAGGTTTTCCCACTAATGCACCTTCCCTAGAATTTACCTTTTAACAGCAGAAGCACGTTAGCAGCATGTGAAAGTTATTTGTTTTGTATTTTCATATTTAAATATTTATCCAGGGTAAATACAAATTGAAACTTAGCTGATGTGTTTAATTAAAAAAAAAAAAGAGAGAATAATAACTCAATATGCACATTGAGTTGCTAGCCTAGATCTTCTCAGTGGGTTTTTGTAATCATAAAATATAAAATCCTCTCCTGTGATTTATTTCATATGTATGATTAAGTCATTCTGCTTCTGACTTGAAAGCCTGTGGGGTAAAAGGTTAAAGATGTGGTACTTTCTTATACAATAGGTTTTCTTAGCTTGAAAGAGGGAGAAGGATACAGTGCTGTAGACATTACTGACTAAGAATTTGGGAGGATTAGTGCACATGCCTCTTAATTTCTAATAAATACTGTTGTGAGTTGTTTTGATTCACCCAGAATGGCATACAATTAGAAGTGGTACTGCTCAAGGTTTATATTTGTTGTTGTTAAAAAGGCTAACTGCAGATTTGTTTTTCCAGTTTGCTAAATAAGTTGGCTCATTTTGAAGTATGCTCAGGCACCACATATGAAACCATCAGCATGAAACCTCTATGGGTGGCTAGTGTGGGGGTTAACCGGTTAACCTGTTGATATTGGGAAGGAGCCTATTGATAGAAAAAGAGAACAGCAGGTGGAGAGAAATTATCCTCTTATTTTTCAGCTAATGAGTTTCCAAAGCACAGGGCTTCTTTTCTGCAGCAGTCTATTTGAGGTAATAGTGGCCGTGTCTACACATGTGGTCAACTGTGGAGTAGACTATAGGCAGTCCTCGACTTACTTTCAAGTTACGATGAACAGCACTTAAGACGTATAAATTGACACCGTTTCAACCTTCCGACGTGGGTTTGGACTTTATAGTGCTGGATACAGCTGCGTCCAGCTGGTAAGTCTGGTGTGGGGGAAGAGGAGGGGGAAGAGGAGGGGCATGGGTGGGGTGAGGGGGGGCAGATCAAGGCTTCCCACAGTGAGGGAGGGGCTGGGGCAAGTTGCTCATCTGGCGGCTCCCGCTGCTTGTCTAGGAGGGCATGGCAGGGGCCGTGTGCCCCCGGATCGGGGCAGGGGGGGTTGGGGTGGGTGGGGCTGGGGCTGTGCTGGGCTGTGCTCTGGGTAGGTAGTGGGGCCTATGGAGGGGCTATGCCCCTCCCCAGCCTCTGCTCTGGTGCCTGACCCATTCTGCTCCACCACCTGTCCTGATCCAGGGGGCACATGCCAACCCATGCCCTGCCGCTGCTTGCAAAGCTGGGGAAGGGTGGGTCCAGGAGGTGGGGTGGCTTCTGCCACTGCATGCCGCTCATCTGGAGGCAGCACAGTGGCCCCGTCCTGCGCCCACCCCACCCCGACTGGGTGAGAAGTGGCAGGGCATAGCCCCTGCTCCCAGCACAGCCTGGTGCAGTCCTGGCCCTGCCCACCCTCATGCAGATCCAGGGGCACATCCCACTATGCCCTCCTAGGCGAGCAACTTTTCCAGCCTGGGTCTGCTCCACCCTGGCTCAAATTGCTGCTGTCCCAAGCACATGTATAGATACTGTGCCCAGGAGTAGTTTACTCTGGCTCAAACTGCTCCAGAGTTTATTGCTTTGCATTAATTACACGTGTAGACGCACCCAGTATTAGCTCTTATCTATTGATGGCATTCTTTCATAGTCTTTGAAAATTTGTCACTAGATCTATAAGAATCTTCCAATATTTCTTCTGTGCTTCTGATTTTTCTTGTGTAATATTACTAGGGAGTAATATTGTACTTGGTGCTCAGAGGGGTGTAACTAGCACCTGCCTTATAATTTCTGTGGAGCCTTAAAAAGGGGTTTTTTCCATGGGAGGGAAGTGCACCTACTTTTTGCCAAAAGCTTTTACTCTGGATTGCTGCCCAGTAGTTGCAGGAGAGCTGTTGTATTGTGCAGTTTTTCAAATAGGAATGAGGGTGTCTGGCATACCCACCATTTGCAAGCTGCACAGATTGCTTAACTGTCAGGAGACATGATTCAGGTGCTTTACATGTTATTAACAAAGTTCTTCATAACATTAAAACTGGTTCTGTGATCAACTTCATCTATTCCTGGATAGTCTGTACAGTTGGTGAGTTGGTCAGTTATCTGTGGTATCCTCAGGTTTAATGAGAGGTCAAGACTCTCCTGGCTGGGTCTTGGCATCTCACCAATGTTTCTTGTTCAGGACATGCTGCAAGCCCTATTTATTTTAGCTAGATTACTTGGGGGAGGGGAGGAAGGGACGGTTCTTCTTTTATTTACATCTCCTTTCTTTCCATTCTTGGTGTTGGTAGGGATCCAGTCCCTTTTATTAGTGGGTAGCTTTGTTGGATTTGTCTGAAGTCGTGTGTATTTGGACTAGGTGGCTTTTCTCTGGGGTTTTAATGGATATAGACTACCTCTACACTCACAAGGCTAATTCACCCCCACCTCCCCAAGAAGCAGGTACACACACATACACAGTGTCAAAAGCTTATTTCAGAAAATGTACCTTTTACTATCAGATAAAGACATGAAGGTATATATTTGTTCTGTTTTTCTGTTTTACAAGAATGGGTTCAGTTTAAAAGCAAACAGTTACAGGCAGTAGTGTAACTTAGTGTACTTATATTCACAGAGTCACAAATAAACACTCCATTTTTAAAATAAATTTTTACCTTGCTGTGGTAAAATTGCATGTGGTTTTTGCACTAGATAAGCCCTGTGTAATAAAAATCAAACAATACAGTAAGTTAAATAGTATATACATATAAAGTAAAAATAATAAATATATACCAAAAAGAGTTTGGTATATATTTTAAAACAAAGTCACCATTAAAAAGTGTTTTCATAAAGTTAATCCCATTATCTCCAAATATACATATACCAAACTCTGTTTTTAAAATAGAAGTTACCATTTAAAAAAGTGTTTTAATACAAATTAAACTTCATATATACCCTACAAGTCTGAAAGAGGCCTTATTCTTTAAAAAGACCTTAGCAAAATTAAACCCCACATCCACAGCCCAAACTGAGCGTTAACAGACAGAGACCAGGCTCCACAGGTATGGAACAGCACATGCTCCCAACACACACACAAAGTCTGATGTTATGCACCATATAAGAGGAACGGGGGCGGGACTTCTGGTTCCAAGATGGCAGCTATTTTCAAGATGGTGGCAGGGGCGTGGAACCTGTGAAGTTGATGGGATGTACCCTATATACTACTACCACGTCATCTGGCCCATAGAGCTCCCTATGGGTCAGGAAATTTGACATGAGGAAGTGGTGCCACCGCTACCCTACATGCCCTATATGGACAGATCAGGCCTGATTCTTGTTCCAAAGAATAATTTAGGACTGTACTTTGATGGGACAGAAGAAGCCAGATGTTTCTGCAAGTTGGGAAAGTATTAGGCATTGGAGATGAGTAAGTGGTTGGGAAAAGGTATGCCATACATGGTGAGGGGGTTGTGATGACTGTGAAACTGAAGTGGAGCTGGGTCTACTCATAAAAATTAAACTACAAAATATTAATGATAAATGCATAGTGCAAAGGGATGTAAGTTTGCAGCTGGGCTTTTCTGAAAAGAAATAATGAGGTGTCACTTGCAGCTTATCTTATTATACCTGTCCTGATTTTAAGCAGGCTCCTATGTGTCTGGTATTTGCTGTGTTAAATGTCTATCCTTGATTAATTACTATGGTAAATATTTCTTTATAATTAACCCATGTTTATGTGCAGGAGGAGACATTTTCCATATGGGGCTTGATAGTTGTCTCCTTCTGATTAACTCGTGTTTTGCCTCAATGGTTCCCTTGATCTTCTAAGGGCAACTCTTCAAAAACGCTTTTGTGTTTCTAGTTGTTAATCAATTTCCTGATATGTTCCAAATCAGTAGAGACTGATAACCTCTTGTTACTGAGTAAGGTAATTCAGTCAAAATTGGGACTTTCCAATAACAAATAACGAATAGTTGAAAACAGGATCTTCCTGTTTGTTATTGCTTGGGTTGGTTTTTTTTTTACTCAACTACAAAAATGCTTTGAAAACACTGAGCTAAAGGGTATAAAAAAGGACTAAGCAGCTAACAGGGCATGCTTCAAGAGTGAGAAATCATTCAAGGCAAGAACTGCTACTGAGTTCAGCTGATCTTCCAGTGACGGATCCACACCTTGAGAATCTGAAAAGACCAAGACTGCCTCTTTGCCTGTATTGGTAAGATACTATTGCTTTTACAGCTAAATATACTGGCCTTTGCTTTAGGCTCATTTAATAGTAAATAGTGTAGTAAACAAAGCCTTTTTTGTCCCTTACCAAATGAGTTGTCATGTCAATTCTTTAATTCACTAGTCCCAAATGCTATTAGCTCTTAACAGGTTGACAAAACTCATTCTGGTGCCCAGATTGTGTGGCATGTCTCTTAAGATAGGAAATATACTGCAGATGCCCTTGAGGTGAGACCTGCAAGATGAGTTTTCAAACTCACCAGTCTCTTTGGCACCAAAGATTATTGTATAGCATGCCTTATCTTGTGACCATCTGCATTTCTTGGCTGTGTAGCTAAGTAGACAGGACACTAGACTGGGACTCAAGAAACCTATGTCTGCTACTAGCCTGGTGAGTAACTCTGAGCAAGTTACTTCCTTGTTCTGAGACACAGTAAAATAGGGACAAAGTTATCAACCTCTTTTGGACTATGTCTTGAGATCTACTGATGAAGAGAACCAGGAGACATTATCATGATGGAAGTGTCAGGTACTGACATAACATTCATTTCTATTTGTATTGATGAAAGTGTACATTTTGTGCTCTTCCCTTACCAAAGCAAAGTCACTTAGCTCGAGATGCTCCAGGAGAATGTAGTGGGTCATACTTTTCACTCTTGTTTTGGAGTAAAATCTGTGTGAACAGATAATCCAGACTAGGGTCTTACCTTGATTTCTAATGGCAGGTAGTTCTACAGTCATGGGCCCCCTATCAAGGGGTGCATACACATGTACTAAGTTGACTTAAAATAAGGTGACTTAAGTTAAGCCACATCAGAGCATAGCTCCTTGACATGGTGCCAGCCATCCTGTAAATTAAGCTGACTTAGCTAATGCGACTCAAGATAATACAACTCAGAGGTGTATTATCTTGTGCCACATTTAAGTCTACTCTGCTTCATATATGTGTGTATGCTCTGACAGTTAAGTTGACTTAAAAATTACATTGGCTTAACTGTGAGAAAGTTAGTATGTGTGTACATACCCAAGAATACTAAAGTTTCCTCCTTAAGAGATTTGTCTTCAGGGCTTTCAGTTGCATGGTGTTATTTATAGCTGCTGTAGAATGGTATGCAGGGAGAAATGGTTTCAGAAATAGCTGGTGGTTTCTGGTGAGGACTTTCCTCATTCACTTCATTGACCTCAGCAAGCATCTTCATTTCATCTCCTGGTGTATAGTCTGGACTGGCTGTTTCAGGTCAGATGCATCTTAACCTCCTTCTGAAAGCACAGACTTTTTTTCCTTGTCTCTGGGAGTGTCTCCACGAGATGCTAACCTTGCAGTAGCCTAAGAATACTGCACAATAGCACATCACAGCACAAACAATGCTAATACACTACTGTGCAGTAACTCCAGTTATTGTGCATTTATTTAGTACTTGATTATACAAGTACTAATTAATGTGCAGTAACCACTGCACATAAATGACTGTGTAGACATGCCCTCTGAGAAGGAAACAGCGAGGCCTACATACAAACTTATATCAGTCAAACTGGTGTTAAATGCCTGGTGGATAGTCACTGTAATTTAACTTGGACCTACTCCCAATGGATTTAAGCTTAAGTAAGCATGGTTTGTATCTATAGTATGCCTGAACCAGTGTAAATGCATCAGTTTAAAACCACCTTGTAAATTAAGCTCTGTGAGATGCTCTGCATAGGCCAACTCCAAGCCAACCTCAAAACAACTTTCAGGCAGACGTGCTTTAAATACAGACAAGCTTATTAGAAAAAAAATAGAGAAAGTGAAAATAAATGGCCAGTAAATGGAACAGAAATGCAACAGAATGAAAAGTGGATTGGAATCCAAGCCTCTGGCTTCATTTGAGTCAGTTCAGATGATAAAGGCACCTTACATTCCACAAATGTTTTCCTTGCTAACGCTGTCCCAGTGCTTAAGCAATTCATAGCATTGGTATCCTCACTAATCCTTCCCTCACTTGTCTAAGGTACCTAATGGTTGTATTTTCTGGTCGCCAACAAGTATTAACAGTTAGGAATATGGTATACAGCAATTCTCAAACAAGGAGTCAGGAACCTTACAGAAATTCAGTGATAGTGGTCAGTTTGGACTGGAAGTCGGGTCTTAAGCTCAGAAGTGGGGTAACCATAGAAAAAAGATTTATGATGGCAAATGTCTGATGTGACTGCAGAATTGCTCATTCTGTGCTCCCCTTGTGGGTATGAATCATAGGAATCCTAGAAGGCAGTAAGATTTGTAAGGGGGTATGGCTTCTACCCCATGCTGGCTCACAGAGTTATGTACACAGGGGAGCATCCAAAGGGACAATACAGCTTGCTCCCTACCTCCTGTATGCTGGATGTTTGGCAAAAGGTTCTATCTCCTGCTTAGCGGGGTGGTTAAATGCCACAGCCCAGGTCTTGCTTGTTACTGTCAGCAGAAGGTGGTCGTCTCTCTGCAGGTTTGTGGAACCCTAGTTATCTACTGCTGGTGAGTGGGAGTCTCAGTGGACTTGTTTCCCATTCCTATTTGGTTTGCTTTGGGTATTGTGCTAGTTGGATACACATAGTAGTAAATCATAGAGCTGTGTGAAGCTTTGGGTGGTGATTCGATTCGGAGGAGATTCAGACTGATTTGGTGGCTGAATCTCCAAATCCAAATTGAATCAAGGGAATCTGAATCTCCGAATCTGAATCAAATCTTCAGCAAAGATTCAGAGAGCTTTGATGATTTGGACAGTACCCAGTGGCTGCAGCAGGGAGCTGCAGCCACTCGCCCCCCCGGCCCCCGCCCCCCCCATGGCTGCCCTGCCTGCTCCAGCTTGGTACTTTAAAAAAAAGCCCTGGTACTCACTGGGTGCTGCCAGGCAGGGGGCGATCCCCACTGGCCCCCACTGCCCCACGTTGCATGGGGGGCTCTGCATGAGCCCCCTCAATCCCCACTCACTCCCCCGGCCTCCCCACAGCTGCCCCTCCTACTGGGGTTCTGGCCCTTTAAGGAAAAAAAAGCCGAGAAAATCCCCAGGACTCACCGCTCTTGGTGCAGCCTCGGGGCTTCGGGGGCTCCTGCAGAGCCCCCCCCAGCAGGAGTGGTGAGTCCCAGGGTTACTTCAGGTTTTTTTTTCTTAAAGGGCTGGAGCTGGCCCGGGTGGGACACCCGTGAGGGGGATGGGGAAGTGAGGGGGGTTCAGGGGCTCATGCAGAGCCCCCCACACAGTGTGGGGCAGTGGAGATAACCTCCCCCCCTGCCCAGCAGCACCGACTGAGCCGGGGCTTTTTTCCCCCCAAGTGCCAGGAGCTGGGGTTGGCGGGGCAGCCATTGCTGGGCTGGGAGAGGGGGGGAGGATGGGGCTGACCTGGCTGATTCAGAGATTTGGCTGCTGCCAAATCTCCAAATTAGATTCAGCCGAATCGAATCAGGACAGTGATTCGAATCATCAAATCGAATCACTGTCCTCCAAATCAGCCAAATCTGAATCCGAGGTGAACACTAGCCACTTCGCACAGGCCTAGTAAATCACACCTGGGATTTCTGAAATCTTTGTCTTCCTTATGCTGCTCCTCTCTTGGGCCCAAATCCTCCAGTTCTCCTTGGGCACATCTACACAAGACGCTATGTCACCATAACAATGAGCTACGGCGATGTAGTTCATCGCTATGGCGACGTAGTATAGGCGGGCACCAACCATGATGCCACAGCTACTGCACAATAGCAATGAGCTAGTGCACAGTAGGGTCGGTAATGACCTGTGCACTTCTAGGACTGCAGTACCAGTGGGTACTGCGCAGTCATTTAGTACTTGCTTTAGCTTTAGTAGAAAGGAATAAATGACTGCAGAGTACCAATTGTGCTGTGGGGCGCATGTGTAGACGTGCCCCTTTAGTTCTTAATCCATCCCAACCAGTGGTCCTCAGCCCTATCCCTGACAAGCAGCTCCCTTGAGTTCCAATAACTATATAGAAAGGAATTCAGACTAAATGCTGAACTTATTTACTTTGGCCAGCAATCATCCCTGTCCATCCCTAAAGACAACCTCTTTAAGATCTCTGCAACTGCAGAGCATTTAAGTAGTTGGTGATAATCCATAGGAGCAAGAGCTTTTGAACCTTGAATCCTCAAGTCACCAAGAACATGTCATAAACAATAAAATCTCCAGTTTGAATCCAAATATTGCTTAGAAGGGCATGGAGTCCTGGTGTTATACTGTTATTTGTATACTTGGTGCTGATGCTGCCCCATATATTTAGGACTTGCTATTACAGATGCTCAGCAATGAAATGCTTCCAGCAGCCATACCGTAAAGGTAGTTTGATCCTTCTGTTTCCTTCCTGGGTTCCTGTATACATCTCCTTGGTGCAACACTGCATGGGAAAATATAATGCCAGCTTCAAACAGGTTTAGTACAACCATTTATTTGCACATGTAGACAGCAATGTACTTAAATTACATGTAAGAATCATTAATCATAGTCATAGACAGATAGGGCTGGAAGGGACCTCCAAAGGTCATCTAGTGCAACCCCATACCTAAGACAAGACTATCCGTATCCAAACCATCCTATTAAGCCATAATCTAAACTCTATGTAAGACTGCCCTCCACCCTGACACAACATAGACCTAATACCCTAACCTGCCACAGGTAAAGCAGGGAAACCATGGCAGCCAATGTTTCATTTTATAAAATGACAATATACGCACAAGAGGTCCCAGGTAGAAGGCCATGCCCTCCACTCCATAGGAAGGCAAACAACCCTACAGTCTCTACCAATCAGACCATGGGATAAAATTCCTTCCTGGCTCTGAGCGGAGGGGCAAGATCCTCTATCCAGGAGCCCTTGGCTTTGCTCCTAGCAGGAAAATCGGCACATCCCAGTTGAAGTCTTCTAGTTGGGGATGGTCCTGCTTTGAACAGGGGGTTGGTCTAGATGACCCCCTGAGGTTCCTTCCAACCCGAATTTTCTATGATTCTAAGTCCCCAGACTTAGCTGTAGCCAACAGCCTTCGATTTCGAAGGTCGGAGCTGGCCACATGAAAATTAAAATGAGAGTCCCAGAATTGCAGAGGCACGG
>NW_005842355.1:721237-726741 GCF_000455745.1 Alligator sinensis
AGGAAGATGCAGTGGCATGGTATACCAGGCAGCTCTGCCATCCCACCAAATGCACCCACAATCCTGCCCACCAGCCTTTGCCACTGCCTGCAGTAGTGCCACTGATTTGGTGGGGGGCAGTGTCTTGGATGTCCTGGATTTACTTACGATCACCCTATTTAAAAATATCCTGACACATATAGCAGAAAGAGGAGGGGAAGAGGGGGAGGGAGCAGCAACCAGCAAAGCCCAAGGGCATGGGAAATACCCATGGTAGAAAATAGGCATAGCTACGCCTAGATCGTCCTGGACCAGTGGCTGCCCGACCTCTTCTTGAACACCTCTAGTTATGGAGAGTCCACAACTTCCCAAGGCAATCTATTCCACTGCCTTACTGTTCTAAGAGTGAAGAAGTTTTTCCAGATATCTAATCTAAATTTATTTTGCTGCAACTTCAAGCCATTGGTCCATGTCCTCCTCCCTGTGGCAAGAAAGAGCAGGTGCTTTCCCTCTTTTTTATGGTGTCCCTTCAAGTATTTGAAGACTGCTATCATGTCCCCTGTTAAGCACCTTTTCCACAAGGTGAATGTGCCTAACTCCTTCAGCTTCTCCTTGTATGACTTCCGTTCTAAACCCTTGATCATCTTTGTTGCCTGCCTCTGGACCCTCTCTCAACTTCTCCACGTTCTTTTTAAAGTGTGGAGCCTAGAACCGCACACAGTACTCCAGTTGAGGCTTAACCAGTGCGAAGTGGAGAGACGCTATCACTTCCAATGTCTTGCACTTAATGTTTCTATTGATGCAGTCCAAAACTGCATTCACCTTTTGGGCAGCTGCATCCTACTGCAGACTCATACTGAGTCTGTGGTCTACCAAGACTCCCAAGTCATTTTCCATTGAGCTGCTATCAAGCCAGGTATCCTCTATTTTGTATTTGTGCTTTTGATTATTCCTACCAAGATGTAGCACCTTGAATTTGTCCACATTGACTTTCATCCTGTTAACTCTAGCCCAACTTTCCGATCTGTCGAGATCCTTCTGAATTGTGCTCACATCCTGCAATATGTCTGCAATCCTTCCCAGTTTTGTGTCATTCACAAACTTGCTTAAGAAGCTCTCTATGACAGCATCCAAATTGTTAATGAACATGTTGATCAGCACTGAGCCCAGAACAGACCCCTATGGGACTCCACTCGAAATCTCCTGCCATTCTGACATGGACCTATTAATAATTACCCTTTGCTTGTGGCTATTGAGCCAGTTATCTATGCACTTTGTAGTAGTTTTATGCAGCCCACATTTCTCCAATTTCATGACAAGGTCTCATGGGACCTTGTCCAAAGCCTTGCTAAGTCCAGCTACACTATATCCACAGCATTCCCTTCATCCACCCAAGTAGTCATTGGCGATGTGTCAGAGGTGCACGCAGGTACATGTGCACCCCCTGAGATTGGTTGTGCACCCCCTGGAAGCACCAGCCATGAAACTGATAGTGCCGGTGGAAGTGCACTTCAGGTTTCACTGCTGGTGGTTCCACGCTCGGTGATTGGCCACTGGGGGATCCCCCCCCTCAGTCTGTGTTTGGCTGTGCGGGACCACCTACCCATTGGTGATCTGGTGCACCCCCCAGACTCAGGAGGCACCAGTTGCCCATTCAAGTAGTTACTTTGTCAAAGAAGGAGATCAAATTTGTTTGACACAATTTGTTTTCATAAATCCATGCTGGCTCCATGCAATCAGCCTTTCCTCCTTCAGATGCTTGCAAATGGCCTTCCTTAGGATATGCTCCACTGACTTCCCAGGTACTGAGGTGAGTCGAACTGGTCTGTAGTTCCCTAGGTCCTCCTCCTCGTCTTTTTTTTTAAAGAGGAGCACTACATTGGCCCTTTTCCATCCCTCTGGTTGCTAGCCTGTCTCCCATGACTTCATGAAGATCATTGTCAAGGGCTCTAAGTTCCTTTCTGCCAGTTTCTTCCAGATCTTGGGGTGAAGCTCATCTGTCTCTGCTGACTTGAATTCATTCAGGCTTAATAGAAACTCTCTGACTGTCTCTTCTGTTATCTCCTCCCTCAGCATGCCCCCTTCCTTATCCAGATAATCCCTATTAGGTGTCTGGCAGCTTAATTTTTTGTGAAGACTGAGGCAAAGTAACTGGTGAGTAGTTCTGTCTTCTCTGCATCTTTGGTTAGAAGTTCCCCCTGTCTTGTTAACAGAGGACCCACAGCTTCCTTGGGCCTTCTTTTCTGTCCAACATATTTATAGAACCTCTTCTTTTTATCCTTAACCTCTTTTGCCAGATGTCACTCATTCTTTATCTTTGCCTTTGTGATTTTGTCCCTGTAGGTTCTTGCTATTTCCTGGTATACATCCTTGGTGACCTGACCATTCTTCCATTGCCTGTATGCTTTCCTTTTGCATTTGAGGCATTTTAGAAGTGACTTGTGCAGTCATATTGGTCTCTTGCCATTCTTCTTGTGCTTCCATTGTGTTAGGACAGTTTCTTGTTCGGCTTCCAATACTGTACCCCTTAGAAGATCCCAGCCCTCCTGGATGCCTTTATCCTTCAATCTATCTTCCCATGACACCATGCCTATTAGCTCCTCGAGTCAGATTAAACCTGCCTTTTTTAAATCTAGTGTCTTCATTTTGCAGACCTCAAGCTTTCACTGTCTCAGGATCTGGAATTCTATGGTATTGTGATCACTTCCTCCCAAGTTACCCATCACTTTCACATCCTCCACCAGTTCCTCCTTGTTGGTCAGAGCAAGACCAAGATATATGATCCCCTAATTGTATCCTCCACTTTCTGGAAGAGAAAGTTGTCCTCCATGCAAGTTAGGAACCAGCTTCACATAATCTTCAAACATAAATTAATCGTCAATCAGCGAGTCCAGTGAGGTAAATATAACATTATCCCCATTTTATACACGGGGTAGCAGACACAGAGAGTTTATGAATTGATCCAAGACTGTGGGGGGATTTAATGAATAAACCTGGAATAGACTAAACCTGATTCCCTGTGCCAGGCACTAATCTCAAACTGGCTCCAGGGATGCTGGTTCCATAAACAAAGATAGAATTGGGCTCCCCCCCAAAGGCAATCTAAAATCCTTTGCGTTTCTCATGATGAGTCTCCTCCTTGAGTGTTCCTGCCACATCCCATGCCCCATTAGACTGCTTTCTCCTCTGGTTTCTTACAACTGATCATCTATTGGCCCCAAAAAGTAAATGGCCATGGCTTTCACATCACTGCTACAGTCCCCATGATATGTGGCATGCATATTGCCTATACCCAACACTGACGCCAGAATAGCCAAGAGTCTGGTTCTCTTGAGAATGGAGTGCATTTGTGCCAGCTACTTTTTTCTGTAAATGAAGAAAGGAAAAACTACCTTAATGGTGGATAAGACCATGCCTCCTGGTTCCAGACCGAGTTAAGAATCTGCAAAGATCTTTAACTTTGTAAAAGGTGTCAGAGAGGGAGTTGGAGGAGTATGTAAGATAAGAGGCTTGATAAGGAGGACATAAATGTGGCACAAGATCTGAGAAGCATCTACCAGGAAATAATGCTACTGTAACTGTTACTGCTCTGTGATGCATGACAGAGACAAATCAAAACATATTCTAGCTTTCATGAAGTTTCCCGCAAGGTAAAGCCCTCTTGGTCATAGGTGCCTTAGTAATATAATTCAGTATCAGAACAGAGGGAGCAGAATTGGAACAGTAGAAAATACCCTGGTCATAAAACTGTGGAGATGTCTAACTGTAAATTTGGATCCTTCTCTGTCTACTCTTGAGGATATTTGAAGGCTTTAAACAGAGCTTAAAAATCTGAGCTAGGTTCTCAAGTGAAGCAAACTTACTTCATTCCATTGGCTTCAACGGAGCTCCACTGATAAGCGTCAGTTGACGATGTACCCCTGTGTCTTTGTAAACACCATTCTAAAGAAACACTGGTTTTCCAAATAGAAGCTGTAATGATTTTTAGCACAAGAGACATGTTCCCTTACCATAAATTAGCAGCAATACCACTTGGACACACTGGGCCTGAGGTATTTCTCAAATTCTGCTAGTGGCAGCCAAAACAACCCAGGTGGAACCCTCTTTGGCCTGGTGCTAGAAGAGCCCTCTTGGTTTTCTGATGGCTGGAAGGGTGCATAAAATGGGCACATAAGAATATAAGAACTTCCATTTAATGGGTCAGACCACAGGTCCGTCTTGCCTAGTATCCTGTGTCATACAGTGGCAGAGGACTAGGAATGCTGAAAGGGAGAGTGAACAGGGTATGACCAGGGCTTTTTTCTCCCACTGTTCGCTCTCTCTTGCAGCCTCCAGCATTTAAGGTCTAGGGATTCCTAATTCAGAGGCTGTATCTCTAACTCTCATGCTTAGTAGCTTCTGATGCCCTTTTCCTCCAAGAATTTGTCCAATCCCTTGTCGAATATGGCTAAACTGTCAGTTTCCACAACATCTGGTGGCAGTGAGTTCCACACTTGAATTCGAAGCTGTGTGAAAAAGAATGTCCTTTTGTTAATTTTAAATGTGCTACCTACTGATTTCATTTTGTGACCCTATTTCTTGTATTGTGAGAGAGGGATTTATTATTTACTATATCTACTTTCTTTTCATTGTTTAATATTTTGTAAACTCTTATCACCACCCTCCCCTCTGCCCTGCTGTAAGCGTCTCTTTTCAAAACTGAACAGGCCTAGCCTCTTTAGAGCCAGTTGGTGAAGGAATGAGGCCAGGACACCCACCCTGGAGCCTTCTGTGGAAACCTGGCTGGAATCTCACCAGGGCTACACCATGAAGCTAGATCTCAGTGGCTCTAGGCCAGTTGTGCCTATTTTACAGGTCAAAGGGATGGGATTTTCGTAGCTAGTAGACTTGCAAATCCAGTCTGGGTTTGCTTCCTTTTTGGCTCACTCACTAACTACGTGCAGCAGAGCTTCTGCTGTATGAACTTTGCTAACAATTCTACAGTCTAGGTCACTCCCTCAACTATGTTGGCTCTGTGGGACTAAAAGGAATAAGAAGGTATCTAAGTACAGCAGCAATGGGCAGCTATCCATCCGAACATGAAATGGTGGAATAAAAAGGTACCATATTTGCAGGTCCACTTATAACTTCCCTGCCTTACAGGGAAAGTGGCACAATGGGGTTGAACCGAGCCCACTGAATAAGATATATCTCCTGCTCACTTTGCATGGCAGTATCCCAAAGCCTCTTCCAGACCATAGGTAATAAGTAGCACAACTGTCTGCTGAATTATGGAAAGAAGCTTGTTGGCTTGAGTAAGAGCATGGGTGTCCAACAGCATTTTCTTTACATTCTTTGAACTGGAAAATTAGCCCCTTTGGCTTAAGAATTTAAACCTAGCACAAACCTATGAACATCACGGGTTCTTTGTATCCTGCTGCCAAGTTGTCAGCAACATCTCTGTTTTTTGTAAATAATCCAAGGGAAAGCCAGCCGGAAGGCTTCAGAGCATTTCTCTCAACACCTGCCATTGTTCAGCTGCATTA
>NW_005842355.1:726751-729620 GCF_000455745.1 Alligator sinensis
TACCTAGCAACTGCTAGGGTGTGGCTGCCGGAGGGATCCACTGAACAACAACATGAAACAACTGCAGGAGACTCTATCTTTAGCCTCCGTTATCTTTAGCTGAATCAGATTTTAATTGTTTAACCTATAATATTGTAAATGGATTACTATCAAAGTTCACTTGATACCAAATTGGACGAGTTGCCACGTCAGTCCTTGTGGGGGTTGTTGCCTGCAGAAAGCAGTGGGCCAGAGCTGCAGCGAGCCTGGCACCCTGATCGGCCCAACCCAGGGCCAGGACCATGTGAGTCACAAGGTTTCCAGTGGACGGGGAGCCACGGATGTGGGGTGGAGGCCTGGACCACCTGTACCCACATGAAGGGGGGTCACTGAGACCACCTGGAAGCCAGGATGGATGAGGCCAGGCTTGGAATGGATTAGGGCCTTGAGCTGGGGGAGAGACTTCAGATGTCTGGAGAAGCACCGTATGAGCAGAGGAGGGCTCCAGGAGAGGGCTCGAGGGTCCTTGGTCCTGATTAAGATCTGAAACTTTACCCTGCTGGGGTTGGATGGTGTGGTGGGGCTGCCAGTGGTGGGGCAGCCCCCAGGAAATGCCACACCTGTGCCTCCCCAGTGTAAGGCAAGGATGGGGCACTAGAAAACCTCAGCCCCCATTGACTTGTGGGTGACCCCGTGGAGAGGAAAGGCTAAGGGAGCACACCCTAACAGAAAAGCAAGGGGCCTGGGTACGACCATGGGGCCAGGAGGGCCCAGATACCTGAGGCACAGAGGAGAGCCTGAGCAGGGAAGCTAGGCCATAGGAAAGGGGCCTAAGCCAGGCTGAAGACCTAAGTGAGCCTAGGCCAGGCTTCGAGAGGTCTGAGTGGGACAGGGCCAGACCTGGAAAGAGGACCTAAAAGCCATGAAATCAAGGCCAAGGCAGGGGACAGACATGAGCTGTATAGCCAGGCTAGTAAAAAAGGGAACTACAGGATTAGCGAAGACCTTCAAGGCCAGGAGAGCCCAGAGGCCCAGAGAAAGAGAAGAGGGGCCAGGGGCTACCGAGCAGGGTCTGAGGTCAAGAGGGGCCAGAGCGTAAGTTTGTGGCCCAGAGATGAGGGACAGAGAGGGGCAAGGAGTCCAATGAGGGGCCAGTGGCCCTGTGAGTGGAAAGAGGCTCAAGGAGGAGCCTGTGGCTTGAAAGAGAGAGAGGGGTTCAATGAGGAGCCTGAAGTCGAAGTGGAGGAGAGGCCCAGGGAAAAGCCTGAGACCCAATTATGGGTGAGCCCGGTGATGGGCCGGGGCCAAGGTCCATTTAGGGATCTGGGGCCCAAGATATGAAACTGCGGTCCAGTGGGGGACCAAGGTGTCCAAGTGAGGGCCAGGGGGGTGAGGTGATTTGGGATGCCATCTGTGAGGCTTGGAATACGGTGTAGGGGTGGAATGGAGCCGTACATTTGTCCCAAGGCATCTGGGCCATAAATGAGTAGCCTCCCGCTCTCTATCTGTTAAATTACATCAAGGCATGGCGGGTGAGAGCAGAGCAGACTGCCCTAAACAGGGGTGGGATGGGTACATATGGCCTTGAGTGGGGCGCCCCTGTCACACCTTGTTACAAGGATATGAAAAAAGGAAGTCTGCAGCATGCTGTCCTGAAAGTCACTCTATGTGAGGAGTTCTCTGACCAAATTCTTAGAGAAGAAATATCCAAGGAGAAATGAAAAAATATAGTGCATATAAACACATGCATAGCCCTCAGCAGCATAAACACCCAACAATGGCCTTCACAAACAGTGATGAGGATTAAAAAAAAATCCCAAAAAACTTCAAACAAGGAATAAACAGCTCTGCAAGTTTAAGCCTGTGAGCTTAAATCTTGCAACAAGTCTTAGAAGAGAACAAATGGCCTGTTTTTGCTACAGGAAAGACAAGTATATCGAAGCATACCCCACCCAGAGGCGGAAGATACAGTTCTTTATAAGCCAAAAGAACAAAATAAGCAAAACAGTCAATGCGTCATATATCATGATTTCGTTAAGTTTTCTCTTTGGGATGATTCAGAGTTATCTGGGTTGGATCCCCAGCTGATATATAAATGCAGCAGAGGGTCTGGCAGGCAGGTGATAGAGAATTAAAAACTCATCAAATTATTTTTTTAATCTATTAGACAGTGAGCGAATTACTCCAGGATCAATAAGATAAAAAACCTGTTCCTCCACTAGTATGCAAATGAAAGATAACTTCAATGACTCCATTATATAGAAACAATAAAGCAACTGATTCTATTTAAATACAAAAAGAAGAAGCCTGAAAGCAATTGCAGGCTAAATAAGACTTTCTTAATAATGTTTGGAATGGGTCAATAACCACTAGAGAGAATGGATGGGCCCTTATTGAAGGCATTTGATCCAGACCCAGGAAATTTGGATTTTATTCCTTATTCTGACACAGACTTCTTGGGTGAAATGAGACAGATCATTTTGCTCCTAAGACTAAACTTTAGACAGATCACCAGAGATTGTAGTAGATTCTCCATCTCTTAATGTCTTCAGAAGCCTTTCTGGAGTACATGCTTTAGTCAAACGCTTGTTGTTGTGCTCTATACGTGGGGGACTAGGTGAAATGTAATGGTCTGTGTAATATTAGATGATATTAGAAACAGGACAAGGAGCTCTTTCCACAGAAATAAAAGAGGACATGGAGCACTTTCCCATTGCTTTTAGCAGTGAAGGGAAGCTGTGTAACCCATTACTTTAAGCTCTGCTTAAAGCTAAGCATGTATATATGTAGCATTTATAGTTTCATAGTAGCTAGGGTCAGGAGGGACCTGAACAGATCATCTAGCCTGACCCCCTTCCACAGGCAGGGATGAATGCTGGGTTCACAACAC
>NW_005842355.1:730054-742037 GCF_000455745.1 Alligator sinensis
AGATCCCTTTCCACCTCTGTGCTTTCAAGAAGGGAACTCCCCAGGCTGTACGTATGCTGTGGATTCCTTCTCCCAAGGTGCAGCACCCTGCATTTGTCTACGTTGAACCCCATCCTATTCTCATCTGCCCACTTTTGTAGTCTGTCTAAATCTAGTTGCAGCCTCTCTCTCCCTTCAAGTGTGTCCACCTCGCCCCACATCTTAGTGTCATCAGCAAACTTAGACAGCATGCTTTCCACCCCCTCGTCAAAGTTGCTGATGAAGATGTTAAACAGTGCGGGCCTGAGGACCGAGCCCTGGGGTACCTCACTGCTCACATTTCACCAGGTTGAGTACAACCTGTCCACCACTACTCTCTGGGTGCGCCCCATCAGCCAATTTTTTACCCATCCAACTGTGCAGGCATCAATGCCACAGTCGCTTAATTTACTGATGAGGATGGGGTGAGAGACAGTGTCAAAGGCCTTCTTAAAATCTATAAAGACTACGTCCATGTTGACACCATCATCCAGGGATTTAGTCACCTGGTCATAAAAGGCAATCAGGTTGGTCTGGCAGGACCTGCCTTTGATGAACCCATGCTGATTGCCCCTGAGCATGATCTCCCCTGCAGGCCCCCCACAGATGTGCTCCTTGATGATTCTCTCCAAGATCTTCCCGAGCACCGAGGTGAGGCTTACAGGCCTATAGTGCATTCTACTGCAAGGCCCAGAGAAAATGGCCCCTTGCAAGGTCTGCCTCAGTGATAAAGATTCTATAAGTCTAGTCCTTTCTGAAGTCCAGTAGATCAGCCAGTTCAAATAAACATGACTACTTCTAGGTAATCACCATCATGAAACCACACCTTAAAAAAATCTATTTGCCTTCTAAAGATGAGCAGCATATAAGATCTATAAACTGAAAATAGCTTCAGAGTTCCTGCTTCCAACAATGAAGGGCAGACCCAGGTGCTGAATGCCCATAAATAGAAAAAGTCTATCTTGGCAAATATAGGAAACGTATTAATCACCACTAAATCCCCTCCTGCCCACACAGCAATTTATTTTTCCTTCCAGGCACTGAAAATGAATGAAGTGCATGGCTCTCCTTGTCATGACACTCCTGGACAGAGGCCCAAGTATTTGGGCTGTAGGACATTCTGAAACCTGAGAAAAACACGAAGCCCTCAGTAGTTAACTGGTTTCAAATCCCAAATGAATCATGCTATCACTGTTGTATCACAGGACCTTACTAGCTGATTCCTGATTTTCCTGATTAGCTTAGGGCTCAAGGGCCGTGTCCCCACAAGCGGGAACATGTGCTCTGTGGTGCTTCGAAGGCTTTTGAGGTGCCACAAAATGCACACAGCGCACATGAATAGGTTCTCATGGAGGCAAAATTAGGAAATCCTGGTATCTAAAAAATGCACATAGAAAAGAAGTGGGGTGGCACACATGGCAGCAGCATGTGCCTCATGAAACTGGAGCTTATCTGGCCAGTGCCAAACTCTGGCTGCCATCCAGATTCCATGCACCTGGATTGCTGCCACTGCAGCCCTGAGAGGCCCCCAGGATGCTAGGTAAGGCCTCCAGGACCCTAGCCCAGGTCCTGGCCCCAGCCTCCCCTACCCCACTTGGGGCAATTTGCTGTGTGCCAGTGTGCATGCAGGGATGTTCCCTGGGCACAACTAGCAGTGGCATAACTATGTGCTGCCGCTAGTTGTCCCCAGGGAATCGCATGTGGGATCTCATGGGGATGCACCCAAACCTTTCATCAAGATCCCTTTGAAAAAAACAATATGTTATATTGCCTGTCTTTGCTTTATCTACCATTATGTAGAAATCTAACTGGCCAACAGTTAAGATAAATTGCAGTAAGCTTTCATTGAACATTTCAAAGCTATTGACACAAGACAATGGAACACCTTGATGTTCACCCATTGTTGCTACTCTTAATCTGGTATCAAATCAAAGCTGCCAGGACAGAAAACTAGGAAAAAAAAGGTGTCCTCTCTGAGGAAGTGATGTTGTAGTCATGATGGTCCAGGAATTACGTAAGAAGCAAAGATTTTTGTGGGTGATACCTTTTATTGAACCACCTGCATAGTTTGGACAGACTTAGGGCACTGACAGATGTGCAGTTCCCTGCTCTAACTCATGGCGCTTCATAGAAAGTGCCATGAGTTAGAGTGACCCCTCTGACTCAACAGATGTTCACTGTTTGGTGGGGAAAGCGGGGAAACTGAGCTCGATTTTGAAAGCAAATCCAGTGAAGAAAGGCTGCCTGCTTGTAGTCTCTTTCCCCTGGCCCTTCCCTGCCCCTCTCCTCCTCCCCTCAACTTCCATGTTGTCTGCAGGATAGGAGAGGGGAGAAGGGAGGGGAGGGAGCTCTGGGCTGGGCTTTGCCCAGTCTGACCTGGAGGGGGAAGGGGTTTAGGGGGCATGAGTACATGGAAGCTACACCCTGATTGAGGAGATAAAGAATAGGAGGCATTTAGAAAGCAATTCTTAACCACTTAAGACTTTGACACCTCCCAGTCCTCTCAGGCATTCACCACATCCTTACATTCCAGGCTGGAGACCATCATCAAGCATTCTTTTGTTTGGGAGCTTTTCGGCCATCCTCAGACAGCCCACACCAACAATACTCCAATCCTAGGACAACACCACTAGTCACTGGGCCATCCTACCTGCATGAAGTGGCTGTGCATTGCCATGGTTGGAGATTTTTTTGCCAGAGATTACACTATGCACTGGAAAGCAGCAAGACTGGCAGATCCTTGCTAGTCTCCGGCCATCCAACATCTTGACAGATGAAAAGAGATGTGACAAAATCAGTCAGATAGTGGTGTTTAGCAGTGGCGTGGCAGAACAGCCTGCATGAACAGCAAACCTTCCCACAGTGGCTACAGGTCCACTCGCCAGATGGAGGTTGAAGCACACTCTGTTTCCTGGCTCACCTGTGGGCCTCAGCCTAGGTTCTCTGATGGCTCTCCGTGATGAGTGCACCAGCCTTGACCCAGCTGCCAGCTCATTCACATTAACCCTATCTGTGGCTCTTTTAAAAAAAAAAAAAAATCTCGGTATTACAGATTTTTAACAGCCCTCAGAAACTTTAATTGGTCTGAAATGTTACCTATATTTGCTGTCTCCCAAGAACATATTGTAGGCCTAACTGAAGAGCTCTGCATCTATGAAGAGGACCAGCATGCTGATGCCACCAGGTCCACATTTAATCTGAGTTTGGAGCATAAAACAACTGTCCTATCTCCCTCTGCCATTCACAGTCACATGTTGGGCATATCTACATGTGCATTTATGCCTGCTTAAATTTAAATTTACTGTGCAATAAGTTACTGCGCAGTAAGCAGAGATAGGCTGGCGTCTACATATGCAGGCATTAAAGTGCATTAATGCTGTGCGTGAGCTGACTTGGGACTAAAGTTAGTCCCAAGATACTAAAGTTGGTCCCAAATCAATCCACACACACAGTGTTACTGCGCAGTAAGGTGTCTACACATGCGTTACTATGCAGTAACTAATGAGGCATAAATTGGATACCTGAATGATGCAGGTATCAAATTTACTCTCAAGTTGGTGTAAGTTACCATATTTACTGTGCAATACAGGCATGCACACGTAGACGTGCACCCATACCACGCAGTAATTTTGGTTACTGTGCAGTAAATGTGCATGTGTAGATGCACCTGCCGAGATGCAACATCATGGCACACATCTTGCATGGCCTTTTTCTTCCTCTTACTGACTTTGCTGTGAGGTGTGCTACAGCTCCAGGTTCATGCATGCCACTGCTCAGCATTGCCTCCTTCATGCTGAGGACGGAATTTCAATGTTGCATATATCCTAGTCACTATGGGTTCCAACAGGTGTAGTTTCCTCCTTATGATGAATACATGCCCTGTCCACCAGCAGTTAAAGACTGCTACCTCAAGTGAGCATATCCTTTGCTAATCATTATGTATCCACTGACTCTCACCAGGTAGAATGCTGGCAACCAGTCACAGTCAGAACCACTAACGATCATTCAGGAGCTGGACCTGGTCTTGTTCTGAATAGCCAATGGTTGCATATGATTGCCAGAACAACTTACTTCATTGACACTTAAATAGAGCTAAATGGTAACTGAGTGTCCATAAGAGTCTTTGTTCAAACAGCCCTGCTTTGTGGCACACCCAGAGCCTCAGGTGTGCTACAAACCAATCTGGGTGACCTTGGATGAGGCCAGGCAGGTTTCCAAGACTTTGATTTGGGCTATGACACTTAAATCTAAGAGACTCCTCTGGGAGCCTTGCAGGGGGAAGCAAGCATTGTGTTGTTACTCCACCTTGTATTGCATAAGCAGAAGCATCCTGAGAAGTTATCCCAAGAGGGAAGCATGGTGGCAAAAGGAAAGCAATAGTCAGGTCTTAATGAAAAGAGGTCCAAAAAAGATGTTATCCTCAAACACTATGCCTGCCTTATAATTATCCCCAACAGGAACCGGTTTCCTCAGATAGGCTGTGGATGTTGTCAGGCGTGAGTGATTTGTGAAGCTGGGATGGAAGCTATAGTGGGAGAGGTTAGAAAAAAAACCCTGCCTTGGATGATTGGTGATGACACTGGGAGGCTGGCACATGAAAGGGAAACAGCAAGAGGGAACAGGGAAAAGGAAAAAGGAGTGGGAAGAAGAGGTAGACACACCATAATTCCTGGGGGTGAGAACTGATTCACTCTCCTCGACTTCAGTGAAGGGCTGAACTTGGCATAAAGAAGAATAGGTTCCTCTGTAGAGACAGGAAGAGAATGAAAGGGCAGAGAGAAAGAGGGAGGAGAAACAGATAGAACAGGCTGAAGGGGAGAGATGCAGAAGAAAAGATAAAGCTAGATTAACAAAAGGAGAGAACAGAAACAAACAGAAAGCATACAAAGCTAGGGAGGGGCAGCCCAGATAAAGAGATGGCAAGAGAAAAAAAAAGATAGCAAGAGAAAGGGCAGCAACGGCTGACCACCCTGCAGTGATGAGTTACAAAGCTCCTTTGTCCACAATCAGGAGATGCCCTGGGGTGCTGGCAGCAAAGGAGACTAGCAAATTCTGGGAGATTGCCTGATCCTGTTGGCTTATGTGATAGGCGTGTCTTTGATCAAAGGGCTGTCTCAATAAGGTCTCTAAAAGGCATGTCTACACATGCTTTTATGTGAACCTAAACTTAATGTGCATTTGCCTACTGCGCATAAAGACAATTTAGGCATGCATCTACATGTGCATGTGCTAAGGTGCATTAACACAGTGCATGGACCAATTTGGGACTAAAATTAGTTCCAAGTCAGTCAACATACATTGAGATCATAAACCACATCCATAAATATGATCTCAATTATCTCTAGACCTGTGGTTCTCAACCTTCTTAGACTCAAGGCACCCTTCAGAAAATAGGGGACCGGACTTAATGATCTTACAGGTCCCTTCTGGTCCATTGACTCTATGATTCGATGACTCTCTATGCTCTTGACTTTATGACTCTATACAGTGTTAATGTGCCTTAGCACTTCTACATGTGCATTAAGGCGCTTTAGCAACTCATGCCTAAATTTGATACCTGCAAAAGGTACCTGCTTTTGCAGGTATCAAATTTAGGCATGAATAGGCTAAAATTGCCATTTTAAAGGTGTATTAAGGGCGTGCACGTGTACACCCATGCTCTTAATACACCTTAAAAAAGGCTAATACACCTTAAATCAGCATGTGTAGATGTGCCCTAAAGGGAAACAAGACGTTAAAATCCTTCCACCTCAGGAGCTGACTATTCCCAAAGCCCCAGGATGTCAGAGATGCCAACTGGTGCTTCCTGAGACCACTGCTAGATCTGCTTTTAATTGCACTGAAAAATCTCACCTTGAGAAAAGGCTGCAAAATGACCCTGGTGCTGTTTCTTGTTGCTAATAAAGCTACAAGGTCCTTAGGCTCGGGGGGTCTCCAAGGTTCACTTGGTTCCTTCTGTTATAGGATAGGAGATTCATATATCCCTGCTCTTTGTGAAAGTGCCTATAGCCAGGAGGTCATGAGCTAGAGGGCCTTGAGGATCAGCTGCTCCTCTCCTCTTCCCATCTTTCCTCACCCCATTTGCCAGCTTTGTCCTTCAACTGTGTTTGATCAGTCACAAGGATTGTAAGCACTCTGCGACAGGGACTGTCTTTCTGTTCTGTGTTTTTACATGGCCTAGCTTGATGAGTCCCATGCTGCAGTTTAATCAAATAACAAATAATAATCTGTCACTGGAAGTGTTTATGCAGAGGTTAGATGAACACTTGTCAGGGGTGCTGTAGATGAGGCTGATCCTGTCTTGAGCTGAGGGAGACCTAAGAGTGAAATTCAGACCACTGGGGAAAGCTATTACCTAGTTCATGCACACTTAAGTCTCTCTCAGTCATCAGCATAACTGGGTGGGGTGACACAGGCACCAGCCCTGGGTGCCAATTTACAGGAGGGGCACCAAAATTGTCTCCTACTGCCATGGAGTCTACACCTCAGCAGCAAGAACCACCCCACAGTATAGCTCTGGCAGCAACAGAAGCCACTGCACAGACACCAGGGCGTTGTTGCATTAAGAGCAAAAGGCAGGGTGGGAAGAGCATGTGGCACAGTCAGTGGCAGCAGTGGCAACAGTGCAGCTGGGGTGGGACTGTTTGGGAGTTCCTGGCATGGGTAAGACTACTGTGCTCTCTGCTCTTGGAACTCCGTGCATGTCCCTAGCCTTCAACCCTCTTGCAGGGTTTGCCCACAGTGCAAACCCTGTTTGTCATGTCTCTGCTCTCAGTTCTCAAAATGGGATGGAGGGCTTGTGTATGTACAGAAGTTATTTCAGAGCTAGGAAGGCCATTGGCTGTCCCAGAATATACAGGAGTTATTACTGCTGAATGATTTATTCTACAATAACCATCTTGGTCAACAATCCCTGTAGACAAATCCTTTTTAGTGCGTATACCAGTTGCTGGACCTGTACATGAGAATGGCTGTTGCCATACAGAAGGAATATTACAGTTGTTATTAAAACATGGAACTGGGAGATCTCAGTTCTATTCCTAGCTCTGCTACTTGTGCAGCACTGATCAGGGTGCTAAACCCCAATGTGCCTTGCTCTGCTCATCTGCAAAGCAGGTAGCCATGCTGCCCATTCCTTGGAGATGAAGGCATTCATTCAGCTCTCTCAGCATTCTGAGATCTTTCAGCTTCCTGTGACCTCATGGCACAATGGCAGCAGTCTGACTCCAGATGAGAAGTTTGAATATTCAGATCACATTGGAGCCAGGGATTTCATCTTGCCTGTGAATGCAGGGAACTGGACTTGATGACTGCTCCAGTGCTAATGTCTTGTAAGATCATAGAATCAAAGGACCAGAAGGGACCGGTAAGATCATCAAGTCCAGTCCCCTGTCACAGGCAGGAGGATATTAGGCTTAAATGAGTTCAATGAAGTGCTTGTCCAGCCTCCTCTTGAACACCTCCAAGGATGGTGACTGCACCACCACTGCTGGGAGTGTGTTCCAGATTCTAGATACCCTTACGGAAAGGTTTTTCCTAATGTCCAACCTAAATTTTTCCTCAATTGGCTTGTGCCCATTGGTCCTTGTCCTTCCTGGGGGTGCCTTTCTGAAGAGTTGCTCCCCTAGATCTTGGTGCTGACCCTTGACATACTTGTAGGCGGTTATCAAGTTACCTCTCAGTCTTCTCTTGCTCAGCCTGAAAAACCCAGTTCCTGGAGTCTCTTCTCAAAGGGCCTATCCTCCAGGCCCCTAATCATATGGGTGGCCCTTCTCTGTACCCTTTCAAGCTTATCCACATCCTTCCTGAAGTGTAGTGCCCAGAACTGGACACAGTACTCCAGCTGCGGCCTCACCAATGCTGAATACAGGGAGAGGAGCACCTCTCTGGATCTGTTCGCAACACACTGGCTGATACAGGCCAGAGTTCTATTTTCCCTGCTGGCGACTTCATAGCACTGTTGGCTCATATTCATCTTCTGGTCGATTGGCACCCCCAGGTCCCTTTCAGATGCAGTGCCAGCCAGTGGACCACTATCCATCATATAGTTGTGGTGACGGTTCTTTCTACCCAGATGAAGGACCCGGCACTTGTCCCTATTGAACCTCATCTGATTATGTTCAGCCCATAGGACCAGTCTGTGAAGGTCATCCTGGATCCTTACTCTATCCTCAGATGTGCCCGTATTTCCCCATAGCATGGTGTAATTTGCAAACTTCATCATTGCACTTTCCACCCCCTCATCCAAATCACTGATAAAGATGTTAAAGAGCACGGGCCCAAGCACTGATCCCTGGGGGACACCACTGAAGATGGCCCTCCAGGATGAGGCCGTCCCATCGATTACAACTCTCTGGGATCGGCCTCTGAACCAATTACCAACCCACTTCGCTGTAGACTGGTCTAGGCCTGTATCCTCTAGCTTAATTGAAAGGATCTCATAGGAAACAGTATTAAAGGCCTTGATGAATTCTAGGTAAATTATATCAACCTCATGTCTCTTGTCCAGCTGGTTAGTTACCTGGTCATAAAAGGACACCAGGTTTGTTAGGCATGACTTATCCTTGACAAAGCTGTGTTGGTTGCTTCTTAATACCCCACCAGTTACAAGCTTGTGGATGATGGCCTCCGTGACAATTTTTTTGAAGATTTTCCCCAGGACTGAGGTTAGACTGACCGGTCTGTAGTTTGCAGGGACGTCCCTCTTCCCTTTCTTAAAGATGGGTACCACATTAGCCCCCTTCCAGTCGTTTGGGACCATTCCCAAGTTTCACGGCTCCTCAAACAGCTTTGCCAGAGGCCCTGCTATGAGCTTAGCCAGTACTTTCAGGACTCTCAGATGTGGGTCATCTGGCCCAGCAGACTTGAACGTGTCCAAATGTTCTAAGAGTACCCTCACCTGTTCGGGACTGATTTCATGTGGACTGTTGTCTTCCCCATATTCCCTGGGCCCCTGGACAGGTGAACAACTCCTGTCTGATTTCAGGAACACTGTGAAGTAAGTATTTAGGAGGTCTGCCTTTTCATGGCAATCAACTGTGGGCTGCCCCCTCCCCACCCCCCAGAATTCAGTAGGGGGCCCACAGTGAAGCTTGATTTTTTTGGTTCCTTATGTACCTATAGAAGGACTTTTTGTTGTCCTTTATTTTGGTTGCCAACTTGATCTCCATACCTGCCTTAGTTTTCCATGTCTAATACTTGCAGCCCCTGGCTATATTATTGTACTCCTCTCTGGATGCTGAACTGTTTTTCCATAGCTTATATGTTTCTTTTTTCTTTTTCAAAAGTTCTCTGATATCTCTGTTAAGCCAAGCGGGTCTCTTGGCCCCTTTCCCAATTCTTAACCACATGGAGATGGCCTGTTTTTGAGTAGTGAGAACTGCTCCCTTAAAAAACCTCCACCGATCCTGAACTCCCAAATGGTCCAGACTCCTGAGTTTACCAAAGTCTGCCCTTCTGAAGTCTAGGACTTTCTGTTCTACTGGCTGAATACCCAGTCTTTCAGTGGATGGGGAACTTAATCAGATTGTGGTCACTGTTGCCCAGAGTACCTCCAATCATCAGGTTCCCTACCATGTCCTCCCCTTTGGTCAGCACTAAGTCCAGAATGGTTTTACACCTAGCTGGCCCTTGAACAGCCTGTGTCAAGAACAGGTCGTCGATAGCTGCCAGGAAGTTGGTTGATCTGCTGGAGCTGGCTTAATGGCCTTCCCAACATATGTCAGGGTAGTTGAAATCACCCATGACAATCAGGTCTTTAGTGCTGGCTGCCTCAGTCAATTCCCAGAGAATGTCTGATCTCTCTTTTTTTCTTGGTAGGGAGGCCTACCATCAGGTCCCCCTCTCCTGAGCCCCCTGGTATCTTGACCCAGAGGGTCTCAAGGGACCTCTCCCCGCAATCAAACATGACCTAGAGGGCCACACCTCCTTTCTTCCCAACCTGATCCTTCCTATAGAGTCTATAGTCCTCACTGTCCACTGCCCAGTCATATGTATCGTCCCACTAGGTCTCTGTCAGCCCAAGGAGGTCAAATTCCTCATCTGCCAGAAGGAGTGCCAGTTCATCCTGTTTGTTGCCCCTGCTTCTGGCATTCCCATAAAGACACCTGAGTTCAACCCTAGTTGCCTCAGGTTTTCTGTCCCACTTCAAGTGCCTCAGGGCATTGGTGCTCATTTGGATGTCTCTTATTTGAAAGTCCTCCCTTAGGTCATCTTAGCCAGATGATTTGTGTACAGCAGTGGAATCTACCCTCTCTCCCCCGGACATGCTTAGTTTAAAGCCCTCTTCAGCAAGTTGGTGATTCTTGTAGAGAAGAGCTTCTTCCCTCTGCCCGTGAGGTGAATACCATCTCTAGCATGTAGACCAGTGCCATTGAACTCCATGCCAAGGTTGAGGAATCCTAGAAAGAATCTGAACCTACTGTCTGAGCAATGGAAGTGTGAGTCACCCCTGCTCTTGACTCCATCAGGTTAACTGTGAACTCTCTACAATATTTTATAAGGCCTTGGCATATAATCAAATCTTTTAGCCCCAAATGCACAGTCTAACTTATACTACTATAAGGCTAATTGTTTTCTGAATTATTATTTGATTTACAATATCACTGAGAGACTGCAACTTGCATCAGAGTAGGGCCCGGTGAGGCTATACACATACCTCCTAAGAGACAGGCTCTGCTCTAAGGAGCTTAGAGTCTATATTTTCCTGATTTTGTTCAAGTGATGTACAGAGGCCACAAAGGGAGATTAAGTGACTTGCCTGAGGCCACAAAGGGAGTCTGTAGCAAAGGCTGGAATCGATCCCAGCCCTATGTCTTAAAAACAAGGCCAGCCTGTATTCATAAAGAGCTCATAAATGCAATAACCCCAAGAGGCAGCTGTGGGAGGGTCTAACTCATACTGAACATAATTTCCATTAAAGCAAGATCTCTCTACTAAGGACTTCAAAGCAGTTTCTAAAAAAGCTCATTAATTAAGCCACATAGTATTAGGCCTTTTGAGATAGGCTGGTGTTAATTACTGCCATCAGTTGTAATAATCACTGCAGCACAGCCACATCATAAAAAAGGTAAATGGTGAAATCAAGTTATGCAGTAAATCAGTGGTAGAAGAAAGCAAGGCCGTTGCCTTACAGGCCCACTAATCTGTAGGTAATTGTGACAGGGTGCCTGAAACACCCTGCCACGGGAATGCCAGGGAGAAACAAAGAAGGCAAACTTACCCCTAGAGGCAGGAGAAACCACGGTGAGCCCAGATGGGAAAAGCGCCTCATCTCGAACCAGCTGGGGCTGTGGCAGATCAAAGGCTGCTATAGCAAGGTGAGCCCTGGACAGGTGGTACGAGAACACTGGAGGAGGCTACCCCAGGCACTCTACACCCCAGTACAAAGTGAACTAGAACAGATGTTAGCTTGGGGCATCATCGAGGCATCCCAGAGCCCCTGGAGGAGCCCCCTGGTGTCACAAAGCCATAGGTGACCTTCAAAAAGGGCTTTCTGAACCCTGGCCTCTTTACACTGCATGAGAGGTAATTATTCTGAGGCCAGTGAAGGAATCTATGTATATTAAGCAGGAGATGAGTCAGTATATGCAGCTGGGCCTTGGCAGCATTTGAAAGAACTGCAGGTAGAACTGCCAAGGCCTGAAGAAGCTAGTTAGCCTTATTTCCACAGCGATGGGCCCAAGCTCAGTGCCAAAGAAGTTGATTAAAATGATTTAAAGGAACAATGTTTAATTGGATGCTGGGAATGTGGGCCATTCTCAGGGCAGGAACCACAATCCTTCCTTTATCTTACTGCTTTTTAATGCCATCTTTATGCCATTTCATCCATCCATCCATCACTGTCCCTTTCTTCGGTCTCTCAGCTGTTCTGCAAGGCTTCTATCTCCTGTATACTCTACATTGAGGCAGGAGGTAGCTATGGAATTGAGATGGGCTTAAGGTCTCCATTGGAGACACTCTCCGT
>NW_005842355.1:742047-755803 GCF_000455745.1 Alligator sinensis
AATAAACTGAAAACCCCTCCCCATGCCAATAACTGACAAAGACTTTTAACGCCTTTGACTTTTCCCCAGCCCAGCAACTGTACACCACATGCTCAAACCACTGTGTTGATATGTAACCATCTTACAGCTCTGTACTGATGCAGTTACCATGTGCAGGGTCTTATCTCTCTTCCATGGCATTGGAATTGCTTAATCCTTAGACCCAAGGCTGCATGATGAACGACATGTCCTGGATTCCATCAGCATATGCCAACTCTGTACCATGTAGCTGCCATAATTGGGATCTTACATTCTCTTCAATCTCTAGAAAGTTATGTAAATAACTATCCTTTTTAACATGTGCTAATAAAGTTCTAAATCTGCCAGGGGGACCGTTCTGACCATCTGATGGATTCTATTTGAAGAGATACTGGCTGACCTGTCCACTCTGCCTCTCCCCCCAACCAGGTAGATCTGAATGGTGATCTCCAGGGATCCTAGTTTTCCCTGATAAAAAATGGCAACTTCTCTGATAAAAAAATTGCAAATTCTCTAATAAAAACTCCCAAATCTGTGATTAAAATTAAAGGTCTCCCCCAACCCCCCAGCCCTGCTGGTGCCCCTCACTCCCCACCCACAGCCCTCTGGCCCTGCTCATGCCTCTCATTCCCCCTGCCACAGTCTTGCTGGTGACCCTCAGCCCCTGCTCCCCCAGCCCTGCCAGAGGGGGCCCCCAGCTGCCAGGGCTATAGACTCAGGTCTGCAGCCCCCTTCCCCCGCTTCCCCCTGCTGCGGGTTTGGGTGTGGGCGGGGGGGGGTTCCCCACCACTGTGCGCATTCCCGGGGGTTAGCGGGGACCCGTGCCCCACAGATTGTATGCGGGGCAGGCACAGGCTGCAGCCTCGGGCTCCCGCCCTGCTTCCCTCCCCTAGCACCTCCACAGCCCAGCAGACATGACCCGGCATGGCAGGGAACAACTGAGCCACGTGGGGATCTCCTTGCCGCTGTGAGTTCTGCGTTGCCCTGGCGACATGGCCCCTGCACATGCTGCTGCTCTGAGGGGTGCAGCGCCGTGCTGCTGCTTTCACTGCAGCCCCGCATGCAGGAGGTGCAATGCCAGGGCAGTGAGGAGCGAGCAGTGGAGAGCAGCTTCTCTGTGCAGCTCCGCTGTTCTCTGTCATGCTGGGTTGTGGCTGCTGAGCTGCAGAGGCCTTGGGGGAGGGAAGCAGGATGGAGCCCGAGACCTTAGCCTGTGCCTGCCTTGCATACAGATCTGGAGGGTGCAAGTCCCCCTGCTCCTCAGGATTGCATGCAGCAGCCGGGAGCCGGCCCTCCTCCTCCCCCAGATGAGTGGCCCCATCCTGCTCCCTGCTGGGGCCCTGCAGCTGCACATTGCAGTGCTGGACCCCAAGCCCCAAGCTCTGCCTAGCTGGGCAGCAGCCCCAGTTAGCTTCCCTCCCTCCCTACATGGGCCTCAATCCCCCTCTCCACCCACTTACCTGCAGGAGCTGCTCTCCTGCCTGGGGCCAAGTGCATGTACTCCTCCTGCTCCCTCCTAGCGCATGGTGCTCCCTCCCAGTTCCCTGCAGGCTGGAACTCTGCCATTTGCAAAGCTCACTGCAAAACTGCAAAATCCATGGGTTTCTCTGGTAAAATGAGAAATCCGCGTTTGCCTCCGGTAAAAGGTAAAATCTGCAGTTTACTCCATTTTCCATGGGAAACGGAAAACCTGGATCCCTGGGGATCTCACAGCAGGCAGATAGTCATATTCAGAACCTTTTATACACCAACAGCAACACAGAAACCTTATTATCACCTGCTTGTATAGACATCACAGTTAGACTGTACAGACATTAGTGGATCCCAAGCCTGAACAGCCCACTGTCATTCGTACTGAAGGGACAAACATCATTATGTTGTATACTGTAATGGGTGCCATTTGTTAGCCGAGAGGAGCAAATAATTCCTAATGCCTATTTCATTGGTTCTCACACAGGGATCTGTACTGAGCTGGCTGGTCACATGGTACCAGATCCTCCTCCATGTTTCCAGCTGCTGACTTCTATTAAAAGGCTGCTATGGACGCATGAAATTATGTCCCTGTGTTAGTTGCATAAGTAATGACCAAAGGTGCCAAAGGATTATGCCAATGATCATAAAGAGTGAAAGTCTGCATAGTAGCCAATGGGAGAGAAAATGGCCTATGAGGCAGTTACTTTATAGAGATGTGATCCAGACTTTAAACATGCTGGAGAACCTCTGATTTATCCAACTAATTTGCATCCTCTTTGGTGTTTCCAAGTTTTGGATTCCCTCAAATGTATTTGTTACTTAAAGCTATTCACTGAATAGTTTCTATGAATGACTCTTGGCTTCTTAATTGCTCCTGAACAGTTCATTGCTAATTTTTCACAGCATAGCTCTAACTGTTAAGCAGTATTCATAAACTCTTGCTGCTATCCCTTTGAGAAAGGATGGATTTAATAGGTCATGCCTGACTTGATCATCATCCGTGGTGCAGCAGAAAGCAGAGCAGTTTTCATGTTAAAAGATAATCAATCGGTAGCAGGAGGCTTTGAACTTGCAGGTCCTGCCCAGCTCTCATCATTGACACAGCTTCTGAAGATTCTGCTGCCTCCTGCTTTCTTTAATGAGCAGCTGCTTTGGCATGACTGGTTATCATTCCTCTTACAGCCAATGTTCCCTCTAAGGAGCAACGGTCTGTGAGCGTGCCGCCTTGGCCCAGTGTGGGACACTTACCGAAGGGGGCTGAGGGCTGGGGGCCGGAGGCTGGGGCCAGGGGCTGGAGGTTGGGGCCAGGGGCTGGGGGCCGGAGCTGGGGGCCAGGGACTGGAGCTGGGGGCTGATGCAGGCTCCGGGGAAGTGCTCCGCTCCCCCGCATCAGGGCTGGGGAGTGGAGCACTTCCCCGGAGCCGGTGGAGCCTGCGTCAGCCCCCCGCCCCAGCCTCCCTGACACCACGTGCCTCCTCACTCCCCGAGGCCATGCGGGGGAGCGGAGCCGTGTCCCGGAGCTGGTGGAGCCTCACTCGGGGCAGGCAGCGGCTCCCCCCCCAGGGGGGGCAAAGGGAGGATGGAGGCTGGGGCTGGCGCGGGCTACACCGGCTCCGGGGAAGTGCTGCACTCCCTGGGCCTGATGCAGGGGAGCAGAGCACTTCCCTGGAGGGAGCAGAGCCCACGCCGGGCTCCCTCCCCCACCTCGCCTGGGAGCTGACCTTCAGCTCCTCTCCTGGAGTGTGGCCTTGAAAAGGCTGTGCACGGCCACACTTTGAGTTGTGTGCAGCCGCACACACACACACCTTAGAGGGAACCTTGCTTACAGCATGGCCCAGAGTCAAGTTGGGACATCAGTAGATTTTCATCCAGAGCAAGGTGAACATAAAGGAAGATAACTGCAGAAGAAAGAGCCCTTTGTGACCAATACTTTTGGCAAGGGACCAGACCACTTGGCAGGGATTGAGGCATTGTAATGTTTTTCCTCTTCACTGCTTTGACCACAAAAAAACAGCAGGAGGAGGAGAAAAATCCCAGCTGTAAGAAGCTGTTATAAGCAAGATTCTTGAGAGGCCTCCCTCAGTGTCTGGCCTAGCCCCTGCTCCCACTGAAGGCCAGTCAAACTCCCATGAGTGGCAAGGGGAGCAGAGAGAGAGCAATGCAGAAGACTGAAGAATGTTTGTGCTCTCCAGCATTAGCCTAACTTCGACTGTACAGTAGATGCTACTTCCTCAGGGTAATGGTCCCATAAGGGTCAAGGCCTGGTTCCATGAAGTACCAAGTGTTTCCTGGAAGGTGCCAAGTGCTTTCATCTTCCCCTGGTGTTGTGTGAGATGTGGACCCTCAGTGCATGCTAAGGACAAAGGCTTGTTTTCCTCACTGGACTGTGAACTGTGTCTGTCCATTCACTAGGTGCACAATTCTAGGATTGGAAGGGACCTCAAAGCTCATCTAGCACAGTCCCCTGCACAGCTATCCCAGAGAGATGCTAGTCCCGCTTCTATAATGTAGTAGCTGTTCCCACTCTTGCCGAATTAAATTGCTTAGCTTGGAGCTAACAGCTAGTGGATTCACCTCTAACACATGAGCTCAGGCAGCCTGGGGTCATGGTGGCCTTTAGCTTGAAGTAGGGCCTTTTGGCTGGTTGTGGGGACAGAGCAGCATTCAGTTTCAAACTATGCCCCTGTGTGACTTTGGGCAAGTCATGCATATCTCTGTAACGTGTAAAAACCTCTTGTCTAACTTCTGGCTCATCTGTATGATCAGATGAGTGTTCTCAGTGGGAACTGAGGGTGCTCAGTGCCATACACTAGAGATGTCAACATCACCTGGGGTCCAGGGTCTGATCTGGACTGCGGGGCTCTTTTTGGGCCAAATCCATCCCATGGCATGAGGTGTGCTGCAGTAGCCACCACAGCAGCAGTGGCAGTGAGGGGTCCAGTGGCAGTGATGGTTCTGGTGAGAGGCCCTGGATCCAGCCTGTGGGCTATATACTTGATACCCCTGCCATAAACCACTAGGGCACTGGGAATTAGCATCTGGAAACAACGATCATAGTAGCAGGTGCTCTTGTGTGTTCTCTCTCTTTTACACACACACACACACACACACACACACACACACACACACACACACACACACACACACACTTTCAACTTCCCTATCTGTAGCTAGGAATAACAAAGTGATCAATGGGGTGGAGGGGGGCAGTAAGTATGGCATGTGCATGGCACTTTGAGGCTTCAAAGTGATGTGTGGCAAGATCTTCAGAATAAGAGCATAACAAACTTGACACTGAGAAAGCCGTGTTCAAAAGCACCAAACACCTCCCCTTTCTGCTAATTTCAATGAGAATCACAGTTACTCAGCGCTTTTCAGATTCAGGTCACCTATGCAGAAGCCTACATAGGGACTTAGGAGCCCACCCCCGTAATTTCCTGTTTTTGACTATTGTGGCTGGTAAGTGCTAAATATTAGTAAAGAGCTGGTGGGGAGTCTCTGCCGGTTTAATGGCACGTCCCTGCATGGATGGAGCTTTCAAACACCACAGCTGATCAATTTTGGAACGTCAGCAAACGTTTGACATACCGACGGGCAGAATTCTGTTGATTTGAATGAAAATGAGGGGGGAAAATGAAAGGAGAGAATTTGGGGCACAGAAACCCACTGGGATCAGATATATAGAGCTGTCACTCATGCAATTGCCTAGAGATAAAAAACCAGTTGATAGGAGCCAGTAACACCTTCCAAAACTACAGCATCCTTCCCTCAGCTTTGTCCACAGCTTAGAAATTAGACAGAAAACAATCCTGTGGAAAAATGGGAGGGGAATAACATCCTGGAAGTGGAGCACCCACAGCCTCTAGCATGGGGGAAAGGTTAAATCAGGGTCTTTGGTGTGGGGACATGGTAAGAGGGGAAGAGAAATGGGGGAAGGGGAAATGGGGTACGTAGGGGAAAACTGGCAACCCTGGCATGAGGGCAGTGGTGGGGCATAAGGAACTCTAGGCCTAGGAAGAATGAAGAGATCACACTGAACTAGAGTGGCGGAGGTGGAGGGTAGACTACAGTCTTCCTCCACGCCAAAGGAGGACTCCGGGACCTCCCGCTCTGTCCAGCCAGGGGCATGGGCCACAGTGGTCAAGGGCCCTAAGGCCCGCCGCACCAAGGCCCCTGCCCCGCCGCAGCTGAGCAACAGGAACGCACCTCCAGTCGCACAGATTTAAGTAGGCTTTGATGTCATAAATGTCTTCATTGCATAATAAAGCTTAGATTTGGTTACCCAATATTTGGCTGTCATGGGTTTATGGGTGCCTATGGATGATCCTTGCTGAACCTGAATGCATTTGCATATTGTGTATTCAGTTCTTTAGGTCAAAGCTTTTGATCCTGGCTACACCATATCTCAAGTGCTCTTCCCTCCTGCCTATATCTACCAAACTCAGAAATGTGCCATGAAACTGCTTTAGGCTCTTCCCCTCCACAGAGCTGTGTTCCAAACCCCAGTCTGCAGCATGACTGAAAGGCCGTGTGGGGCACACCTTGGAAGTTGAGCTCAAGATTGCCCCTCCCTTAGCTTCTCCTGGGCATGGTATACACATATCCAAAATTAATTATATTTCTATATGGCTTTTAGTACAGTGGGGCCATGATCCCAATAAGGAACTCTTTGATATTTTTTGAAAACTAAATACTGTGGATGTGTGAAAGAGTTTGTCTATACTTTACAAACTATTTTGTGTCTGTGAAGCATTCCATGTTGGAATAAGATTTTCTGTGCACCAGGCAGCAGGGGGAATGATGTGTTGATTGAAGTCTGAGTCCATGACAAAATCATATCCATTTCCCAGTTGGCTGTGAATGAAAGCATTATCTGAAGAATTCATCCTCCTTATTTGGTAGCCTTGGTAACTTTCTGAATTTGTTTGATATGATTGAAGTTTGAGATGTATTTAGGAAACTGGTGATATTTGCCAGTAACATATGGGTCAAGCTGGACAGGGTTGTCACTAGGTACAAGAAATTATTAGTAACGTGCTACTTTATTAAACTTTGTCTATTTGTCACTCAGTATTTACATGTAATAATGGCCTACAGAGCAGTGTTCAGTTTTATATTCTTGACATCATTAGAAAGACTTACCATTTATTTCAATGGATTTCAAATCCTTAAACAGTAGTCTAGTCCAAATGTAGCCTGGCCTCTTGCACAACAGCTACTCAATTTGTACCCCAAAATATGTTTTGTGAGTTAGAGCATCTTTTCTACAAGATAGGTTGTCTTGAATTTGAAAGACTCCTAATAATAGATCATAATAATAATAATAATAGATAAATATTTTGGTAAATCACTTCTAATAGTTAATTACCCTCACCATTAAAACAGAAAAAAACCTGAATCTTTCTTTCATTCAGGAATTTTTTTCAGATTTCAAACTCCAGTCACTAGTGATTGTTATGCCTGCTTGACTACAGTGCTTAAGTACCATGATACATTTTTTTCATTTTCAAAGATAACAGTGGTAGCATTTGTAAATGGTGGTTTTATGGTGTTGCCATAAGTTTATTTTGAGAGAATATTAAGACGTGACTGTTTCAGCATTTCTGCTCCAGTACATCTAATATGAGATATGAAACATCCCAGGCCAACTTCAACTCCAAGCCTATCTGGGCCCAAGTCTGTTTCAGCTCTCTGCTGGACTTTATCACTGTTCTTTACATTTATCTCATTATGTAGCTTTGATTATCTTATTGATTGAGTCCAGCTGTGCATGATCATGCTGGAGGTGAATTTGGCTCACTGTCTTCAGGCACACAGGACTTCAACACAGATTTTGTTGACTTGGCCAAAAGACAATTTCCTTCTGACTTTCCTAAGAGGATCCCAGTTTTATTATTCAATGTGGCAACATGAAGGCTGTACCTAAAATAACTCTGTCCAAACAATGGTTGGTAAAATTGTCAATTTACATCCCAGCTAATTCCTTGCCAGCAGCTAAAAAAGCAGATTAGCTTTAAATATTTTTAAAGTATTTGAGCATATGCTGAATGTACACAACATTTTAGGTCATGCCATTTCTGTTTTTCTTTGGATAATGTACCTCTGCCTTTTCTAAGCTATCAAGGGTGTTGAGTATTCATTGCTTACCAAGGCAGATATTTTAGGCTTTTCTTTTTTTAAAGAAAAAAGCAGTTTTTTACATGAGTTAATTTTACTCATGTAGTAGTGTTGGAGTGATGTAGCTGTGATGGTCCAGAAAATAAGAGAAGCAAGGATTATTTTGTTGACATCCTTTTTTCTGGACTATCTGTTTAGTTGGGAGAGATCTTAGACCAGCTTTTGGGTACAAAGTACCCCTCTTCAAGTCTGGCAAGGAAGCAGACACAACTTGAGCTAAGTAGCAGGCAACCACTATTGACAACACATAATTTGTGGCAAAACACATTTTAATATGGATGGGAAGGTGATTATGAAATTAAAATGTAAAACATGGATTACTGCTAGTTAGGGACACAATACATTATTTTATAAGGAAAATAATTCTAGGCAAATTAATCTTGGGTATATGGGGGGAAAGGCCAGTCAGTGTTGTAAGCCAAATTAGCTGCTTGTGATGTGCCAGAAAACTGACATTATAAGCCTATTATTATTGCAAAAAGATGTTTCCATTTTTTGAATAGCTCTTTTACTTGCGAGTCATACACTTCATCTACTAAAACTAGAATTGTTATGAATTGTACTTATTTCAGTCCATAAAAGTAAGTGAGAGCGACTCCATGTGAGAGAGAGTCCATTGTTATACAGTGTCAATGAGTGTTAAACACATGTGTTAAGATGAGTTATCATGGCGGAGAAGTTATGATTTATTACATTTTGAGATATTTACTTTGAGCTAGATCCTCAACTGGTATGTAGGGTTTTTGTTTTTGGGGGGGTTTTTTCCAGTGGAGTGAATGAAGGCATACACTTGACAAATTTCATATTGTTGCGTTGTTTTCCACACTGAGGTAAAAAGCCTGACAGAAGAAACTTCACGAAGAGATGAACATGAGCCTGCAGTGCGATGCTGCAGCTAGTAAAGCGACCAAAATGCTGGCTTGCATCCATAGATGCTTCTCAAGCAAATCCCGGGACGTCATTCTCCCCCTGTACTCGGCCTTAGTGAGGCCGCAGCTGGAGTACTGCGTCCAGTTTTGGGCTCCACAATTCAAAAAGGATGTGGAGAAGCTTGAGAGAGTCCAGAGAAGAGCCACGCGCATGATCAGAGGTCAAGGAAGCAGACCCTACGATGACAGGCTGAGAGCCCTGGGGCTCTTTAGCCTGAAAAAGCGCAGGCTCAGGGGTGATCTGATGGCCACCTACAAGTTTATCAGGGGTGACCACCAGTATCTGGGGGAACATTTGTTCACCAGAGCACCCCAAGGGATGACGACTAGGTCGAATGGTCATAAACTACTACAAGACCGTTTCAGGCTGGACATAAGGAAGAATTTCTTTACTGTCCGAGCCCCCAAGGTCTGGAACAGCCTGCCACCGGAGGTGGTTCAAGCGCCCACATTGAACACCTTCAAGAGCAAACTGGATGCTCATCTTGCTGGGATCCTATGAACCCGGCTGACTTCCTGCCCTTTGGGCAGGGGGCTGGACTCGATGATCTTCCGAGGTCCCTTCCAGCCCTAATGTCTATGAAAAATCTATGAAAATCTATGAACTCTGGACAGGGCTGAGATGAACGGAGGACCCTGACATGGGGTAGAAGAGGATAATGGGGAGAAAAGAGGGTATTTGTGAGGAGGAACAGAAATAGAGGGAAGGAAGAGTATAAGCAAGAGGGGAAATGAGGGGAATGAGGCACCTGTCATAGGGGAAAAGAATGGAATGAGGAGCCCACAGAGCAGTGAAGGGGGCTGGGAAGGGAATTAACCAGGCAGAAAGGGACAGGATAGCATGGGTTGTGTGTTGGATGCACTCAGCCTACAGAAGCAATGAAGTATGTGACCTGCTGGTATTCTTAACATGCATCTGAGAGCAGCAGGGGAGTTTCCTCAATGTAGATGTATAGCAAAAAAAAAAAAAAAAGAGAGAAAGAAAAAAAACCTTCCTGAAACACAGCTTGCCTCAAATCTGAAGAAATGAACAAATACGAGTTAAAATGCAAATTCACGTTCAGCTCTCTGCAGGAAATACACAAGGGAGGAGAGGAAAACCCCCACATTCTTACATTGCCAGATGCCAAGAAATGAGAATAACTGATTCCAGTAGTACATCTTGGTTCCTGAGGCAACAAAACCCCACCTGTTGAGCAACACTTTAGATGGAATGGAAGGTGGAGATCTATTTGAGCGCCCTTATCTTGGAATCTAGTAAGACTGCTTGATTTGCATATGTCTTCTTTTTGTATTTCCAATGAAAACAAAGCTGGCAGCCTACGTACATGTACATGCATTTTCACACCAAGGCAAGGTATTGTTGAGCTGGAGCTTGATTGCTTTGCTTCAGAAGCCTGGCGGCTATGGCAAGGCACTGCAGGGTTTGGAGTTTAAGGCTTTTCATACAAACTTGGCTGTTAACTCTGGTGTCCTGTGGAAAATTCCAGCTCAAGAAAAATGTACTCTGGCTTTCTAAAGTCTCCCTGCTCTCATGAGTCCTCGAACTGGCCTTAAAAGTCTGTGCTTGTGGGGGGAAGGCTTGCTTATTGGCTAAAGCATTTGCCTGGGGAGTCAGGAGACCTACACTCAGTTCTTGGTTGCACCTCAGATTTCCTTCATGACCTTGGGCAAAGTCACTTATGGTCAGATTTTCAAAAGTCTTCCTAGTCTAGCAGGCTGAAGACTTCTGAAAAAGTATCTACTTCATTTTGGTGTCTACTAGGGCTGTGCGATTCAGTTTGCGATTTGATTCAGAGAAGATTCGACCCGATTTAGAGGCCGAATCTCCAAATCCAAATCGAATTGCTAGAAACTTAAAATTTTCTAAATTGATTCAGAGCCTCCGAATCGATCAGAAAAGATTCGAAAGAGATTGAGCAATTCAGAGATTCAGAAGGCAGCCTTTATGGGGAAACTTAGAAGAGGGAGTGGGGGGAAGGACTGACATCTCTAGCTGGCCAGTGACTGTGACTTCTCTCTGACTGCCCTTCCAATCACAGTGTCTGAGGGGAGGAACATCGAAACAGCATAAAAGCCTCTGCCTGCAGGCTTGCTGTGCCTTTTGTGAGCTGGTTCTGAGTAAGCAGCAGCATCAGGAAGGTACTGGCTGCCTGGCTTGCTTCCTAGTCAGTCAGGAGCCTGTTCTTTTTTGTTCTTAGAAAGGACTGGATAGGATATAGCTTAGCTTAGTCTAGAATCTCTGTACTTAATACTTATCCAATTCATTTCTTTCAATTTATATTTGTTCTCTTTTTTTTTTTTGCAATACTTTAAAAAAAGAAAGCTCAGTGTTTTCCCCTGCAGTGTGATCCATCACTGTGCAGGGAAGCACACATTACACACACTCAAACACACAGAGAAGTCAGATATTCATAGAAGAAGAAGAGATTCAGAATCAGATAATATACAGTTATTAGTTATTAATATTATTATAGTTAGTTTACATACAGGCTAAAGACAACACAGAAGTCAGATAGAGATTCAGATTGAGACTAACACACACAACACAGAACTCAGGGTCCTAGAAAAAGGAGATATATTATTTTAGGTACACATTACAACACAGAAGAAGAACAAGAAGTACAGTAGTAGTCACACATTCACATTAATAGCACAACACAGAAGAAAACACCATATATAGTTATTAATAATCAAAGCAGAGTCCAGTTCACACAACACAGAGGAAATAAAACATACAACAGAGTCACACTTCACGTTCATAATTCATAGTAAATAAATACATCAAAGCAGAGAAGAAGACAGACAGACAGCACACATTTTTTACATAGTTCTTAATAATTATTACTGAATCAAACAATCAAAGAAGAGTCCAGTGCATGCACGCAACACAGGGGAAATATAACACACAACACAAAAGGAGTCACACACACACACACACACACACACCCCTTTTGCACCACAGGAAAGATTAATATGAAGCGTGCTGGAAAGGCAAGTGACAGGTCTCCTGGCAAAGGAGTGAGAGGGGGCTGGGGGAGAGCTAGAGCTGCAATTCCCGCCCCCCCCCCAACATAAACACATTCTCTTCCCAAGCAGCCATGAGGCTTCTGCTGCCAGTGGAAGCAAGGAGGTAGGAGCAGTGCCTGTACCTGATGTCCCTGCACTCCCCTAACTCCAGAAATAGGCACCACGAGCAGAATCACTGTTTCCTCCACCCCAATGTCATCTCCCAGCTTTAGCCTCCCACTGCCAGAGGAGAAGCTGGAGCTGGAACCAAGTGCTGAGCACCCTGTCTCAAGCAATTCTGGGGACTGAGGCAGAATCAGCGTTTGTGGTCCACACCCCTCAAAGTTCCCCTAGACCCAGGTCTCCTTCTATGGAAAGCAGCACCGTGGAGGAGGTTGAGGTTGTGGAGGTTCAGGCAAGTGGCTCAGCTGAGACAGCTTCTCCTGCTGTTATGGCCCAGCCTGCTGAGGAGGGGGATAAGGCAGCATCCCCACTCTCAACCCAGAAGCGGGCGAGTAGCGTAGTGTGGGAGCATTTTAAGCTAGCAGGTAATCCCAGGTTTGCTATCTGCCAGCACTGTGAAAGAAAGATCAGCTCGGGCAAGGAAGTGAAACACTTCACCATCACAGCAATGCTGCTGCACCTCAGGAGGCAGCACCTGCTTGCCCTTCTTCCTGCTCAGCCTGGCACCAGTGCAAGCGTACCCAAAGGGAAGTCCTCCGCTCGCTCCAAAGCCCCTGTCCTTCCAAAGCAGAGGCAGGTCACCCTGGAACAGTGGGGGAAAGGTGGACAGAAATGGGGGTGAGTTGCAAGAGCGAGTGAGGTCACCAGATCATTGGGGAGATGCTTGCTCTGGATAGCCAGCCTTTCTCCCTAGTTGAGCAGTCAGGGTTCAGGCGGCTCATGGTGCTTGTGACCCCATCTTACCAAGTGCCAACGTGCACCATCTTTAGCAGGATGGTGGTGCCCTCCCTATATGAGGCATGCAGGGAGTACTTGAGGGAGGAGCTGCACAAGGCAGGGCCGGAGGTAGCCTTGCACTTCACCTCTAATAACTGGAGCAGCCGGGGTGGGGATCATGCTTACCTCTCCCTCACAGGGCATTGGTGAGATCAGTCAGGTCATCGGTGAGCTCCAAGCCGAGGTGCTGGATGAGTCCCACATGACAAGGGAGATCATGGTGGCCATGAACTGCATGGCACAGGGGTGGCTTGTTGGGCAAACCAAGCTCACCCGCAGGTTCACTGTCACCAACAACAGGGCCAATATGGTCAAGGCTGTCTGTGATGCCAACTTTGTGGGCATCTGCTGTGTGGCACACAAGTTCCACCTCATAGTCAGAGGCACCTTGGAAGGGGACAGGGCTGCCGGTGATAGTGCCGCCACCACTACAACTATGAGCCAGCTGATTTTAAAATGCAGGAAGGTGGTGGGCTACTCCCACCACAGCATCAAGGAGGGCAAGATGCTGCAGGAGAAACAGGCAGAGCTGAGCATCCCGCAGCACAAAATCATGCAGGATGTGGAGACTCAGTGAAACTCCACATACCTTATGCTTGAAAGGCTGGTGGAGCAACAAAAGGCCATCCATGAGATGGCATTGCTTGAGGAGATTGGGATCAGTGGCCCCCTGAACAGAGCTGAGTGGGGTTCCATCTCCCAGATCTTGGTGGTCCTCAAGCCCTTCCTCAAGGCCACCAAGACCCTCAGCTTTGGCAATGCCCTCCTCAGCCAGGTGATCCCCGTAGTGAGGAAACTGGAAAACCAAATGGAGACGTTCCAGGGGATCAATGTTCTTGGCTGGGGCAGGCCACTGTCACCAAACGTGCAGGCACTGGTGAGGCGGCTGAAGGAGGGCATCAGGTGATGGCTGGATCCCCTGTAGTCCAGTACAGTCCACATGCTGGTGGACATATGCGACCTGAGGGTGAAGGGGAGCATGTGCACTGGCAGCACCAAAACCCTTGATCACTGGACACAGGTGCTGGTCAACAAAGTCAGGGAGGCAGAAGGGCAGAAGCGAGGGGATGTGGAAGAAGAGGATCCACTTTCCAGTGCCAGCACTCCCAGCACCAGCACCACCACCAGCATCAACCAGTCTCCTCCATGCCAGCCACTGCCAATGTGAGCCATGGGCATGGCTTCAGGGC
>NW_005842355.1:755834-762214 GCF_000455745.1 Alligator sinensis
GCCCCGGGTCATAATGTATTTTTACCCCAACGGGACTTCAACCCCTTGGCCTACTGGGCAAGCTGTAGCCAGATATGGCAGGATCTGGCCATGGTTGCCCAGCAACACCTGTCCTGTCCACCAACCAGTGTTCCAAGTGAGAGGGTCTTCAGCATTGCTCAGGATGTTGTGACACCCCACCACGCCTGCTTGGGTCGTGGCTTGGTGGGGCAGCTGGTGTTCTTGAAGGTGAACTTCCTGCTATTGGGGTTCCCCAAACTCTACCTGCAGACGGACCGAGTGCCACCCTCCTCACTCCATCTGCACCGATTTCTTTTTTTCATTTTTAAAAAAAACAGGTAATGCCCCACTATCAGCTGGAGGGGGCACTCACTGCATCACCAGCCAGCAGGGGAAGACCATATCTCTTTTGAGCTCGCTCCCCTGCCAGGACGAACTTGGAAGTATGGACTGAGGCTATGGGGAAGAAGGAGGCCCCAGGTCCTGGGCATGACCACTATGACTGCACCCTGCCAGGGTAGGGAGGTCTGGTGGGACTGTTGGCAGTGCAGCAGCCCTGTAAATGCCAGGACCAACAATCCCCTGGTGGAAGGTGGGTAGGAGGTGCCATAACCTCCAGCTAATGCATGCATACACACACAGTCCTGGCTGGGGAAAGCCCAGATTTGTCATGTCTTTGGCAGGCCTGAGACTTGTTGGTTGCAGTGGAGTTGTGAGGCTCCAGGTGAGCTCAGCTTAGCTGTCTGGGATGCCAGCTTTTGCATTGAAAAACCCTTTGTCAGGCTTAGGAAGCCCAAGCAGGTGCAGCTGTGAAAAGTGGTTTGTAAATTGTTCCCTCTCAGGATCTGGCCTGAAAGACTGGAGGCAGAGTGTTTTTTTGGTGAGGAATCTGCCCCACAGGTAGCTGGGTATTGTTGTCTTTGATAGATTCTGGTGTAGTTTGTGGGGGTACTGGAGATAGTTGGCAGGTTTTGTGTTTTGAGCTGTAGGAAGTTGGCTTGAGTTCTGGTGATGAGGTTAGGTGCTTGTTTGAATTTACAAAACACTTTTCAGAGCCAGGCCCATGAACTTCACTTCTTCAGCCTCCTAGGTACAGAAACTCATGGACTCAATATAGACAGTGGAATTCTGACACACTACAACCTGCTGGACATCTGACTCCCCAGGCACCTCTGCACTTCTGCATGAGGTGTTACATCCCCCTTCCCTGCCCCCACTCCAGCCTGTCCCTCAACCCCTGACACCTCCATTTCCATTTTCACTAACTGGCTTTTTTGCCTGCATTGCATGCCAGACCAGCCTCTGGCTTCTTTACTATTCCTTCCATCCAGGACCAGGAGACACACCAAATGCAGGTGCTTTCTCAGTCTGACAAAGGGTTTTTCAACCTGAAAGCTTCCTAAGATATATTTCTCTAACTATTACGTTTTTTTTCATAATAAACATATAAACATAAAAACACAACGTAAGCCATCACATACCATGAGTAACATCTATCCAACACAACATCTTTACTTCTTGCTTTCAATTCCTTTACAAAAAGTTTGTCTAGGCTCCCAGAGATGCTGCTGGTGCGGCTGTGCTAGTGCTGCTCACTCACTAAGTTATTTTATACCTGCTGCCATTTACAGTGGTGGACTGGGATGAGGCTATAGGGGAGGTAGGAGCCTCACTGGGGCACAGTGCTGTGTTGTGCAGAGGCCCCAGCACCAGGAAGGGTGCACCTGAACACAAATAGACACACACAGGCACATACAGAGTCGCACAGTGAGGACGCACCGAACAGACATGCACTAGTGCTCCTTCTTGAGAGGAAAGAAGGGCCTGACAGTTCAGTTTGGCTACCTTAGATGCTGCTGGTGCTACTGGTGCTGACTGCTGCGTAACGAAGTTATTTTTACCTGCTGCTGTTTACAGTGGTGGACCGGACTGAGGCTGTAGGGGAGGAGGAGGCCTCACTAGGGAACACTGCCATGTTGTGCAGAGGCCCCAGCGCTGGGAAGTGTGCACCTGAACACGCACACAGTGTCACCCACCCATGTCACGAGTTTTGTCTGCCTGCAGCCGGAGGTGCAGGGCCCCAGAATCCAGACTCCTCCTGCACCTATCTCCTTGACAGCTGGCAGACTTTGTGGCCACAACAGGGCCTAACAGCCAGGTCTGCAGTAGTTTTCACACTCCCTGTGCCCCAAGACAAACACAGTTGCACAAGCACCCATGTCACGAGTTTTGCCTGTTAGCAGCCAGAGGTGCAGGGCCCCAGGACCCATACTCCCCCTGCACCTATCTCTTTGACAGCTAGCAGGCTTCGTGGCTGCAGCAGGGCCTAGCAGGCTTGCAGTTTTCACCCCACTGTGGCTTAACACACACAAGTGACATGAGTTTTGCTTTCAGGACTTTGAGGTGCAGTTTCCCTGAAACCCCTGCACCTATCATCTTGAAACTTGGCAAGCTTCATGCCCGCAAAAGGGGCTACCATTTCTGCACTTTTCATCCAAATCAGGCCAGAAATGGCAAAGTTATAGATATTTTATTGATTCCCCATCTTACTACACAGACAAGCCTGGACCATCCACTGGGGTTTCTCTAAAAAAGGGTCTGCCCAATTAATGGAAGTGGGATGTGGTGTCAAAGCAATGAAGGAGCCTTTCCAGAACTCCAGAGGCATAAGTTCAGGCTCAGCTTTTGACTTGTGCCAAACCTGTCCCAGTTGGCCCAGCTGAGAAGCCTAAAGCAGCTGAACACGATGCTAGACCAGGATTGGCCAATTATTTAGGCCCTGGGCCACAGAGAATTTATGAGAGTTCACTGAGCTATCCTGGGTTGGGTCAGGATCCCTCTCCCCACCCCATGCAACAGGTCACCAAACCTGCCTATGTGGGATGAGGCTGCAGGCAGGCTGGGAATGGTTTGAGAACAGGACAGGAAGGCGATGCTGGGACCATGGGGTGGGACTGCAGGGTGATTACAGTGTGGAGCCAGGGCCAGGGCAGAGCCACAATCTGCTGCCCACACGCACCTGCGACAGACACGGGTTCTGTGGGCAGAGGCATGTGGGGAGCGGGTTGCAGTTCTGCCCTGGCTTTAGCCCCAGCCCCATGCTGTCACTGCCCCAAAATCCTGATCCCAGATGCAGCTCCCCACTAACAGTGTGGGGCTGGGGCAGAGCCAAGATCCACTCCCTGCATGCCCCTGCTTGCAGAGGGGGGACTCTGTTCTAGCCCTGGCCCCAGCTCCATGCTGTCACCAACCCATGATCCGGGGGTCTCCACAGAGACTTGTTGGGAGTCGCATGGGTAGGGTGTGCAGCCAGGTGGACAGGATGGAGCCACGGATGGGTTGGGGACTGTGTCTGGAGGCAGGGCCAAGGCTGGGACTAAGGCCAGGATCTTGGGGCCTGGGCTGGGACCTTAGGGCAGTGACAGTGCAGGACTGGGGCCAGGGCCGAATTGTGACCCGCTCCCTGAATGCCCTTGCCTATGGAACCTGTGTCTGCCGAAGAGCCGTGCATGCTGCAGATCACAGCTCTGCCCCGAACCCCAGCCCTGCACTGTCACTGCTCCAAGGTCCCCGGGTCTCCCCGGCCCTACCCTCCCATCTTGCTCCCCACCAGCTTATGACCCCATCCTAGCTACCTGGATGAGGGTCTTACCTGCGCAGGTCCTGCCCCTGGCAGTAGGTGTGGGGCTGATGGGCTGGGGTGCCTGGGCAACAGCTCTGGGTCTGCAGCTGAGGCAGCTGGAAGGAGCCATTGCTGGGGCTGCTGAGAAATGGCGTCCAGCCACTGTGCCACCCCAGCTCCGCTGCACGCCCAGGGGTGGTGGGACCAGCCACACTTGCTACGGCCCTGGCTGCCCTCTGTGCTTGGGCTGGGTTTCATAGTTTCATAGTAGTTAGGGGTCAGAAGGGACCTAAATAGATCATCTAGTCTGACCCCCCGCCACTGGCCGGAGCACACGCTGGGATCACACAACCCCAGACAGGTGTTCATCCAACCTCTTTTTGAATTTACCAAAGGTAGGAGCGAGGACCACTTCCCTAGGAAGTTGGTTCCAGATCCTAGTCACCCTAACAGTGAAATAGTGCCTCCTAATCTCTAACCTGAACCTATTCTCCAGCAGCTTCTGGCCATTGTGCCTCGTCACCCCAGGTGCTGCTGAGGGGAATAGGGCCCTTCCTATTTGATGCTGATCTCCCCTAATGAGTTTGTAGGCAGCCACCAAATCCCACCCTCAGCCTCCGCTTGCTGAGGCTGAACAGGTTCAGGTCCCTCAGCCTCTCCTCATAGGGCCCTGTTGCCCTCTAACCAAGCGGGGGGCCCTCCTCTGAACCCTCTCTAGGCAGGGCCCATCCTTCTTAAAGGGTGGGACTGAGGGACCTGCTGTGGGCTGGACAAAATCCCTCAGCAGGTTGGATTCAGCCCGCAAGCCATCTTTTACCCACCCCTTGCTAGACACCACTGCCTTCTAGGCCAGTAATTATAGAAATCAGTGTGCCTTAACCACACTAGCCCAATGGACTGCTAGACTCCGGGGACCTTTGACCTTGGCTTGATCATTAATGGAAACTTCTTGACCTAAATGCAGTACAGCATGTGAAAAACAGTTAAAACAAGGGGAGAGCAAGCGAGCTAAGAATAAAGAAACCAACAACACTAAATGGCTATAAGTCATTTTCACAGAGTTTGAGTGAGAAAAATACAAACTAGTAGGTTGTTACTGAAGTCAGAGCAGTTCAGACAACTGTTTGTTTCAGCTAGTTAAGCAATACACATTTGTTTCCAGTTGTTGTCAGTTGTTTGCAGTGAGCAAAGATTGAGAAATCAGTTGATTGCACAAAACCTGAAAACATACAGGGATGAAAAATACATTCCTCAAGTGACACCCACCAACTCCACCCAAACACATATGGATGTGACTGGATTCAAAATCATTAACATGATAGCAAGAGGGAAGTCTGCCAAGGACTTGACAAAGAGCCTTTGACTCCATGACCTTAGAGGGCTAAAACAAGGACTCTGGAGATGCAGTGGTACTTCAGTGGTCCACAGGCCTCGTACTGGTCCTCTGTACAGAGGTGAGCTTCATCTAGAAGGCAAAAGACAGGACTCTGGAAAGTTTTCAGGAGTTGACATGTCTGCTTTGTAAACCGTCATTCTTATTCTCCTCCTATTAAGTTACTCATGTGAATGTCAGGGTTAATTTTAAATGTTATCCTTTGTTTATCTTAATCCAGGATATGGCTCAGATACTGCCTTGCAAATCCATCAAACAACCATTAAACACCATTTCCATTCTGCTCATCTCTGACAATTGACCAAGCAGAAGATTAAGATCCTCTGGCACTTGATCAAAATGAGAGGGGGTGAATGTTGTGTTGGTCATCAACATCCCTACTAGCAAAACAAGTCCCAATGTCCAAGGCTGCAGGTAACCAACATTGAGCATGTCTACCTCTTGTCTACAGGCCATGCTTATCACCCTGCTATCCCTGCCACACTGGTCACCACTGTTATTCTTGTATCCAGCAATCTAGCATGAAAGCATTTGTGAAACCACCACCTATAGCTTTGTTATGTGCCCATAACCACAGCATTTAGATGCCAACACAGACCCACAAAACCAATTCTAGCCCTATCTAAAACATTCATCAGACATACAGCTGAGTCACACAGATGGGTCTGAAACACATACCTGCTGCCACTGATGGGGTAAAACATGTATTTAAATTTCCATTCTTAGGGCAATTTGCTGATTCTGTATTTGATGGTTTGAAACAATTTGAAAACTAATTTTTGTATCTATTCAATAGTCATGTGGAAAAAAACCCTTTTAGCTAGGTCCCCAGTTGGCATAGCACAGTTTAATTCCAATATGGTTCATGCAGATTTATGCCTGATGAAGGCCTAGGTATAACCCGTTCCAGTAAAGGCCTTATATTGATAATTGTCTTCTGGAGGATCCAGAAGAGATCACCTCCTTTCAGAGGAGATCCCAATGTCCCGAACTATTGGTCCTACTATGCCTGCATTGCTTTTGTATCATAGACTGACCTAGTAGTCTGTTATCCATCAGATAACGATTGACATGGACAGTTGGAGGGGGAAGAAGTGGCGGGCATGCTTGATCTGTATTTGATAGATAAAGCTTCAGAGGTTCATGCTGGTATAAAATGCTTGAGTCATGCAAATAAATGCGGAAACCACAGGGGTCTGGGCAGTTTGTAACCTATTCCACACAAAATAATGAAGCCACAGATATCAGGGAAGGATAAGCACTATTTGACCATCTGGATTCCCATCATTTCCACACTGGAAAGATTGCATCACCCTCTAGGGGAAAAGTTTACTTTCAGAGCTCCAGGATGGAGCTTCCAGCAGG
>NW_005842355.1:762224-773580 GCF_000455745.1 Alligator sinensis
GCAGGAATTAATGAGTTCACATGGGGTTTGCTGAGTGGGATATGCTCACTGAAGCAATATTTCTTACACAGGGCATATCAGACTTCCTGTTGGCTCTATGCCCACAGCTGCAGGCATCTTAAGATCAGTCAAAGGCAACTCTTTGAAACAGCTACAGCTTTTGCAGCACCACAGCCACCTAAGCCTAGCTTATGCTAAATTATTTTACTGTGTCTGAACAGGATAGTTAGCAATAGCTTTAGACAACCCAGTGCTTTAGATGTCTTCACTGAGCTTAAAAAAAATCAATAGGTTCATGTTAGCTAGTACTACTGTTGGCAACATGGCCAAACCATAGACTAGGTTTTAGTCGATCGCTGGAGATCATAACAGTGCTGCCTAGGTATGTTTGGGAATGGCAACATGAAAGCTATCCTGCCATGCCTCCTGCCAGGATCAAAATGACATGCCCCTCTGAGGAAGCAAGGCTACATCCCCCTGGGCAACCTTCATAAAGGACCTTGTTATTCTGTAAAGCATTTCAGTATGTTCAAAAATGAACAGCAGAAGCTGAGAACAAAGGTTTCCCTGGAACACTGGTCACGCTTGGAATTTGTGTGTCTAGGATTTTAAAAGGCTCTCCAAGCCTGTAAAGCAAACATTACCAAAGAGTCACAGAGTCATGTAAACAAACACCTAATTACAAGATGAAATAAATCTTACAGGTACACAACCTTTCTATTTAAACACAGTCCCAGCTGGATCTGTTCCAAGGCATCTGACCCAGTAGGGCTTGTGATCCTATTGCTTTGTTGTGCAATCAAATGCTTTCTTGGACTGGAGTTTGTTTTCTGGGGGAATTTTTTTTCTTTTATTTATTTCTTTTTAATTGAATGTTGTTCTGATGATGGAGTCCTCCAGGCCTGGAGTCCTTTGTGCACACGGCAGTTATGACACAGCCAGCAGCACCATGCTATTTACTTCTATCAAAGCATACCTCCCCCAAAACACACATGCAGGAGCCCTGGATTGGAGCCAGGAGCTCTGGGTTCTATTTCCAGTTCTGTCACAGGTCCTAAAAGTCACTTCCCTCCCTGTGCTTTAGTTAACCCATCTGTAAAAGGGGAATGTATTGATACTGCCTTTTTTGTAATGTGCTTTTACATGTGCTGATGGAAAAATGTTTCATGATTTGATGACAGAACAAGGAGCAATGGTCTCAAGTTGCAGCAAGGGACGTTTAGGTTATCTATTAGGAAGAATTTTCTCACTAGGAGGGGAGTAAAACACTGGAACAGGTACCCAGAGATGTGGTAGAAGCTCCATCCTTGGAGCCAAAAAGCTTTGGCTGGGATGATTTAATTGGAGATGGTCCTGCTTTGGGTAGGGGGGGTTGGACTAGATGACCTCCTGAGGTCCCTTTCAACCCTAACTTTCTATAATTCTGTGATTATTTCAGACCCAGATAATAATGATGATGGGTGACAAAGGCTCAAAATCTCCCTAATGTTAATGGAGGTTCATATTTGGGGTTTTATAAATAATTTAACACTCGTCCCCAACACCTTCAACCAGATGGTCAGTCCCAAGCATTCATGAGCCAAGTCCAGAATAAAATCATGATTTTGCAGGAGGAGGGGTAGGAATTGCACCTTTCATGAAAAAGTGAATATCTATTTGGAAACATGGTATAGGTGCACTCCAAAAACCAAGAGGTCTTTGAGTTAATTTTGGAGGCTTGGTTCATGGCTTCTAACTGCCTGGAGCATCATGAATCATGCTAGGTGCCACTCTGACATAACATGAGCTACAGTTTACCAGCATGGTCACAAGAGAGGGGGACATTTGGCCTTCTTAAGATCAGAATCAGGCTGCTGCTCCATTACAATACACATGTAAGAGTTAACTTGATATTCCTGGTCTGTTGTCTGCCATAGTCATGAGTGGTAGGACAACCTCAGCTGAGACGCAGATGTAAATCATCACATAAACTTGGGAAATATAGTTTCCGAGGGGCTTGTGGGTGCTCAGGAGCTGCAAGCAGGAAGCTGGAAGAGAAATTAGTTGGCTGGGCCAAGACTGAGGCCTAAGAACAGAACAGTAACTCCTGGACTGCAAGGGGATTATGACTGAAGAGTTAGGAACAGAAAGCAGCCATTCACCTTATCTCATAATCTTCAAGACAGGGCTCATGAGACCCAACTAACGAGATTCAATTAGTTGACTGATGATAATTTTAACCAGTTCACAAGACAGTTATCCATTACTTATCCAAAAGGAGGGATAGAACAGTTCCATACATTTTTACACCATTGTATTTATGCACCATTGTTGATAACATATAGGGTACTCTCTTGCATTACCTCAGACTTCATGCATTTTTCCATTTATCTTGCCCTGTACACATTCCAAAAAGTAGCAAACGACAAAGACATTCACACATCTTCCCCTTATCTCATTCTGTACAGTCTTCACTACCAAGGTCATAAATTCTGTTTTTAGGTATGTCCTGCAATTAGTACAGAGGTTATGACAGTTCAACTACTAATAAATTTCCATGGTAGACTTAGTGTGAATGCAAAACCTTCTGGGAATCTATGTTTATACAACTAAGCATAAGTACACAGACGTTTTTTATACTTACGACTATATGAATATTTGAATACTTGTCCTAAAGTGTTATTAATGCAGGGATATATAGACATTGGAATGATGTATTAAACACACAGAACAGGGTTACAGAGATACACACAACACATTGGTAAAGAAGGTAGTGGGGTAAGCCTGACTAATGTGTTATACATTAAGTAGAGTCATAGTTTCATAGTTGATAGGGTCGGAAGGGACCTGAGCGGATCATCAAGTCTGACCCCCTGCCATGGCAGGAACAAGTACTGGGGTCAAACGACCCCAGCAAGTCGATACAGTTGGCATTGTGATCATAGGTGGAATGGGAGCTGGAGGGGGAGGGTGGCTGCACCCACCTTTTCAATTGGCTGCCAAGAGCATGTGATATGCTGAGGCAGTCATGATAGTGTTCAGATTTCCATTTCCAGCTCAGCTTTGGAAGCTAGAGGACTGGCAGGGAACCTGGTGCTCATTTTTTCCCTTCCTTGATCCACCAAATGAATCCACTAAACAATAGAAATCTACTCCAACAGTCAGTTATGAGATACCATCTTTTTAGGAATTTTACACCATCCCCAGGAGGGCACTCCCTACACCAAGCTGTTTCTCCCATCCCCCAATCAACCATCCCATCTGAAATGAAAGTTGGCTTTGTTCCTCAGCCAGACAGGGCACCCACCTTCCACCACTGCTGCTGCAATGAGGCAGGGAAGCTGGGTAGGAGAGCCAGACACCTTGAAGAACCTCCAGGAGGGCTCCTGGAAAGGGAAGCAAAGTAGGTGGATGGTTATTGGGTGGGTGGTTATGGGAGGAGTCAGATTTGGGGTACTGAGTGGGGGAGGACAGGATTGATGGAGTACTTCTCTGGTGACGGAAAGGAATTATTTTGCCAAAGGAGTATTACACACATTACTCATGGAGGTAATATCTCAGAGGCATCTCTGATTCTAGTCTCATCACTTTCTGATCAGCAAGTTTCATTTTGAGCCACAGCTACTCTGAGCTGAAAGTCAAAATGAAAATTAACAATTTTTTTCTCGCTGCTCTATGGGTGACCTACCAAGTCAGTAAATTCAGTGGGGACCAGAAGCTTTCTCATGAGCCCAACTGCTAAAAGTGTCATTACGAAATAAACAAAGCCACAAAAGTCAGCCTTGAGAAATCAACGCCAGCCCAGAGATGGCAGACAGTTGCCCTAGGTTCAATGACAGTCCCATGGTGCCTTGTAAGAGTACACTGTAGCTTTCACGTCATTTGACTGTGCCCAACATGAGCCCTGGGCTGCTCTTCTACAGCACTGTTTGTAAAGGAACATCTCAGCCTTCCTAATGTCCAGCACTGTGTCCCCAAACCTTTGCCTATTTCTGCCATTGCCTCAGATTTCCTTCTTTTGAGGAGTTCATTGGTAGCTGTAGCCATGAACGGTTTCCCTATCTAGTTTACAGCACCTCAAATGAAAGGTGATTTGATTTACAATCTGACAGAAAGAGAGGGGGGAAAAATAAAATGAAAAGTGAAGTAGAACTAAACGCACCTAGTCAAATAGTATGGAAAGCATGGATAGGCTGACACCAAGTTCAGATTACAGGATTCTGAAATGTAGCTCAAAACACAGCACAACCATCTTCTTTTTCCCCCAGAGCCTATAAACATCACATCCCACTGTCTGTCAACGCAGATGGAGCACACATCCCAGGATGTCTACACCCCATATCTATAGCCCATGGCTTTTCACAGTTCAAATATATGTTCTCCATTACCAGTAGGCTTTATATTCCCTTTCCTACCAAATCAAGATAGTTGTTTCCATTGTGGCCAGTCTGCAAGTCCATAAGAGAAAACACACTTCCTATTCAAAAAAGCAGTTTCAAGTAACTCATGTTTCTTTCTGTTCTTTGCCTAGATGGCCAGAGAGCTTAACTCACATTCTCCACAAACATTTCCCAAAAGTCTCCTTTAAAACATGCTTCTGAACTCCAGAGAATGCAGACAACATCACACACATCATCTCAATCTCAAATATTGTCCAAGTCAGATATCTGATACTGGTCTTTGTGAACATATTAATTGAGCACCACCCTGCACATTTTCCCATATTATATGGAGTCTGCTACATTTATTTTCCTTTTATAGCAATAAAAAGTGATTCAGACAATAAAATATAGACCAGAAATTATTTATGTAACAAAACACGGAGTCAAATTCTGCTCTCACTAACAGTAGTGCAAATCTGGAGCAATTCTATTGACTTCAGAGAAGTCACTCCAGATTTACACAGATGTAGGCAAGAGCAGCATTTGGCCCATCATGCATATTTCTTACACTAAATGAGTTTATGAAGCATGCAAGCAGATCTGTCTCTTGCAGATCTATTAAGGGTACAGTCTGAAACTTGGTTCTCATGACTGCTACTGTACACTGAGCTGGGGTTTTCTTTGAGCTTTTCACACTGATGCCCGAGTCCTTTTCCTGAGTAGTTGCAGTGAATTTAGAAGTCAGCATGTATGAGTAACTCAGATCATTCTTCCCAACATGCATTCACAGCATTGGCTGAGTATTTAATTTACCATGTTATTGTCCATCCACCCAGGGAGGATAAGTAATAATTACAGTGGGATCAGGAAGGTACAGATGTGCAGCTTATCTTGGGGTAGCTCATGTAGCAGATAAACTGCACATCTATATTGGTATAACTTATAGTGTGAGTGTTTTACCCCAGATTCTTTCTGGGAAAATCTTCCACTGGATTGGATGAAGTTACCCTGGCTTAGAATTCTGTATTTCATTCCCTCCCCATGTTCTCCCTCTTTATTATTTGTAGCGACACATTGCTGATTACACCGATGAAAACATCTGGTCCATTACATTCCTTGACAAAGGTGTTTGCCTATCCAACCTGTGGGGTGCTTGTCTGACCTGAATTTTCAGGCTTTGGGGGTTCAACCATTGCACAGGAGGCACTTTCTTACCACTGGTATGATTGAACAGTGCTCAGCACACAGAGGTCCAATTACAACTGAAGCCCCAGGGTGCTCCTCTAATATAAGTACCATAACTACAACCTCTGCTCTTTTTAGAGGCTGCAGATTCCACTTCTGAACCAACAGTCACATCTGACTTAGCCACAACTCTGCCCTGGAATCAGGGGGGAGGGAGGGTGAGACGGTAATAAGCTCAGCATGGTATGATCAATCTTGTTTTCTAGGGTCAAGTTGTTGTGTTAACAGTAAGTCAATAAATAATTCACTATTGCATTGTTACTATCTCTGCCATCTCCATAGATTATCAACACAGTGGCATGGACTTTGACCTTGGCTTCAGGGCAAAGAAACCAAAATTACTCCTAAGTCACCAGCCAAGTCACATTCAGACCATACGTAGCACTCAAATGGAACCATTCTGTGCCAACATGGTATGCTCTCAGTTCAGTGATGTATACCAACCCAGGTTTTAAGGTTAACTAACTGTGCAACCAGTGTGAAGGCCATTTTCAAAGAATGCTGACCAGTCACTGTACCAAGTTTGTGAAGTATTCTGCTACAACAGATGGACAGATATACCACCAAGGTCACCCTGTCATCATCAAACCAGATAAGCAGGGTCAAATTTGGACAAGTTGACTGGAAGACATGACAGGAACCAGAAGAGTCAAGAAGTGATATTCATGACTTCATAAGGACCATTCCTCCCTTTGAGTCAGCACTGAGTCAAAGCCCCAGTGTGGCATCAAAAGAATGTAACTGGAAATGCTCTCTTTTGATGGAGATCTGAAATGATCATTGTGATCAGTCAGGAATCCCATGGCAGTTTCCTCAGTAAGAATGCTAAACCCACTGCCATGGCCAAATTCCAGCTTGGGTAACTCTGTTCTTTCTCTGTAAGCCCCTCCTACATTGTGGTTTCACTTTGATGCAGTCCCCTTCACTTCCCATATTAAGCTGTGGTATAACCCTGCTGTGGACTGTTAAATTAATGCCTTCTCAGTCCCAGAAACCAAAATGAACCCTAATGCAAGGGCAGATTATTCCACATTTTCCCACTTTTAAGCTTCGACAGCTTCCTTATGTTAGCTGTTAGAGACAGAAGACTGGGTGAGATGGGCCTGAGGCCTTAGCCACTTATGAAACAAGCTGCTGGTTTCACTCAAGAGCTAGTAGACACCTTCTTCTATCACAGATAGCACTACTTGGCTGTCTTAATGGCTGAACCAGTAGAGAGGCTCTGCACTTAAAGGATCCTGGAGAATGAACTCCTCTCAGACCCCTGCACTGGGTCCCTCTCGGTCAGGGATGAGGCATTTTGCAAGGATACAACAATGCCCCCATTACCACTGCACATGCTACGTTAACCCTGGGAATAGATGGAGGACTTTATTCTCCAGGCCCTAGGGCGATCAACCTGGCCCCTTTCCCAAACTGCTAAAGTCACAGAAAAGAAGATCAAGGAGAGAGAGAGAGAGACTCCAGTGAGAGCACAAGGGGGAGGGGCTGGGTTCACTGCTGGCACATACAAACAGAGGAACGTCTTATCCAATGTATATGCTAACGATAAGGACTCTAACAAGACTCTCTTTGTCTTCCATGGGAAATCTTAGCTAATGGCCTTGTCATATCAAGGATCATTCAACTCCATCTACTCTTTATTTTTGTAGTTCTCTTTATGACTTATCAAGCTCAGAGACAAACAGACTGGAGCCAACACAGCTGAAACCTCATTGACCCTTCCTTTGCTGTTTAAAAAAAATAAATATACATTTCTATAGCTGCCTTGGCCTGTGGCTTGCTGAGCTGGCTGCTGTAGAAAGGGTTAACAGATGATGAAACATCAAGAGCTAGTTATTTTTCCTTCTGATGAAGCGACCTGAGGAAGGAACTCTTTTGGGAGAACAATGGTGTGTTCCATAAGGGTGGGTGACTTGCCAGCTCTCCAGACCTAATTGTCACCATGTCCCTGCCAGGCAGGTCTGTAATTATAGGGCTGACACATGCCCAGGTTGCAAATAACTCCCTGAAACAGCTGGGAACAAACATTCATTAATTTTCCAACCTTTCAACAGCACCTAGTGGCTTCATGGTGTGTAGAGAGTAAGGTAGGATAAAGGGTGATGTGAAGGCACCAACCTTGTGGACTCTGAATGAAGCCATGGGGTTGTTATTCCCATGGATCCAGATGCAGCTGATTTAAGTGGCAGACTCAGGAAGAGCAGAGTCTGAAATAAGGAGAGAAGAAATTGGGGGGAGGGGCAGAGGGCAGAAGGGCCATTTGACACCCCCCGCCTCCCCCAACTTACTTTACCTGCTGCAGCAGTGGGAGGGCAATACATTCAAGGAAAACCTTCAATAATTAGATTTTATACCTGGAAAATTATAAAAAATATATACATTTTCCAAATGTAGAAGCTAATTATTGGAGGGGGGTCATCTTATGTTCAACTAAATACGGTAATGTACTTCCCTTTCACTCAGAGGGTGGCTCCTCCTATTATCAAGGCTGGGGAATGCTGAAGAGTAAGATGGGAGAAAGAGAAGAAATCCTGCATTGCTTCTGCCCAGGCTGTATCCTGTAGGCATGGCTGTCAGTATAACAACTTATATCATCATTAACAGCCTGACCCAGTTCCCACTGATGACAATGAAAGCACCCCTAATGTTTTCCACTAGTGCTAGATCAGATCTTTTGCTCAGTCAGAATTAACCTGTGTTGTATAATCTGAGCCCTGGAACAGATTCATTTTTTGCTACTATAGTGACTTCAGTGTGGTAACTCCAGGCAAAGATTTAACCCCATATTCTAGAACAGGAAGAGTCTATTTGACCCTCCCCAGCTTCCCTTAGGTGGACATTTCCTTCCCCATACATTTTTGAACCTCCACTTCCCTACCTGCACCCCAAGGCCTCAATCATACAAGTTATGGAGGTACCACAGTAGTCACTGCAATCTTAACAATGGAATATTTGTTTTTAAAGCAAAAGTTAAGGCCAAATTCTAAGTAGTGCAAATGCCGGAACTCCAGAGAAGTCAGGGGAGCTGTACCCATTGTGCTAGCAGGGAATTTTCCTTCCTGTCTGTTTCTTATGGAGGAATGATGAAGTGTATCTTTCCTACATTTACTGTACTTACTCTGTGACCACACACTGATTGTTTTGGAGAGTAGACAAGTGAAACTGTTAATTAAAAATTATAATTCATGAACTAAATAAACATGTGAAGAAATTACCTTGGCAGGTCTAGCCTTGCTATCTCTAGCAAATTAATTCTTGATATTTGAGAAGCTTTAACTCTAAGTAAACCATGTTTTCTGTTTGCTGGAAATATAGAAATCAAACACTACACACAGTGCTCTCTGCTCCCATCCCGTGCTTACAGAGATCATGGGACATCTGCATTAGTTTTTAAATGTCAAGTAGATTTGTAACAGCACCACCTTACATATCCAGCATTTCAGCTGTGATCTTCCCTGGTTTTGCCAAAGGATTCCATTAAAATACTTTCTTCGGTAGGGCCTGGGAGCTCTCTCAGCCTTTAGTGGACTGGTTGAAGTGTTAAAAGATTAAACACACACCTTTGATGCACTTGAAGTAAATAAGTACTAACCCCAAAACAAACAAGCAGTCAGGCTAAAAGCCCCATGTAGCTCTTTTTTACCTAGTCCCTACTGCAGGGGTAGGCAACATTTTTTGGCCGGAGTTTTTTGGCTGTAAAAAACATAATGTCTACCTTGGAAGGTGCCAGAATGCTGACATGCCGGAGCCTGGAGCAGCTGTTTGCAGCCTCCCAGCTGCAGCTGGCCCAAGGAGCCTGGTCTGCTTGCAGCAGGACTTGCAGCCTCCCAGCCACCTACTAGGAGCAGCCTGGGCTCCATCCATGGCTGGCTGCAGCTGCTTAGAGCCCAGGCTGGTGGTGGTGTGCCAAGCAAAATGGCCTTGCATGACATGCTCGGCACACGTGCTGGGGGTTGCTGATTCCTGCCCTACTGCCCTCACACTTCCCTGCCCTGGCATCCATCTCTGTGTTAAAATCTTATACATACTTCAGTTGCTATAGACTTGGGAGGGGGGAATCTAATTTAAAGGAGAAAAGGCTAAAACAGGGCAACAGAAATGTTTCAGGACTTTTTCAGAGGTGACAAAAGCAAAATAATCATCAAAAATATATAAATTAAGAGGGACCTCACCATATTATTTCTTTTGTTTACAGAACACCATAAAGAAGAAATTGGAAGTTGTAAATGTAGAAACCCTCAGAGCAACACACAGTGACCTCATTCTCAGTTATACCAACACCACTTCCAACCACTCAGGCCCCTTACATGAGACATAACAGCCCCCTGAAAGTTCTGATATCACGGGGTACATAAATAAGCAGTGGTTCATTTTGAGGGATATTGTTCTCTCTCTCTCTCTTGCGCGCGCGCACGCGCGCACACACACACACACACACACACACACACTTTGCTTCCTGTTCCACCCAAACTTTAAAGCTTGGAAGGAACAGCAGCATTTTTATTCAGGCAGTGTATATACACATATATTGCCAATCCCTTGCAGTTGAGGATGATCATCTTTATCTGTGGACCTACAGATGGTCAATGAGGCCGATCTGGGATCGACAGATTCTGTTGCAACTCAGACATGTATTTCTGTGCCGTGTGGGTGGCTCTGGGTTTTTGATTTGATCCACGACATGCTGTTTCTGCTGCTCCCACTTTTCCATTTCCTGTTGTTGTCTTAAGGTTTCAAAGTACTGAGATCCTTTCAACAGACTCTTCCTCAATTTGGGGTGGTCCTGGGTGATAGCATCCCATAAGTTGATGTTGATGTGACATTTTTTCAAGTTGGCCTTAAGGATGTCCTTGAAGCAATTTTTCTGACCTCCTCTTGAGTGTAAGCCTTGACTGAGCTGATGGAGTCAATTGACTTCATGGCTCATTATCAGCTAGGTGATTCTTGCTAATCTCTCTCTACTACACAGGTATTAATGACCTTCTTTTCTTTTTAATGGTCTTGATGTTCCACTATTCAAACTACCTTTTCTTCAGTAATTTTGCTGTCTGTTAGCCATTCTTGGTAATGTCTCTCTTCTATTTTACAGCCCTGAAGACTGTTTCTGGCTCTAGGTAAAAACCTTAACTCAGGAGCAGTAATATTAAGTCAGGTGTAGAAATGACTGACACTAAATTCTAATATAATAAAAGCCTTAGTCTGTCTGCCTCTCTGTAACGCTCTGGGCCAACTGTGCATGCGCTGCTGAGAGGGTGTGTGCTGATTGGCTGCAAGGGCCTGGAGCATTACGGACAGAGGGGACAAGGGAGTGAGGGAGCCACCATGCTGTCACCCCTCCAACAACAACCCACGGGGGGGGGAGATGGCAGGAAAGAGGGGAAGAAGGAAGACGGGGAGGGGGGAGGGAAGGGGAAAGGAAGGTTTCCGGTGGCACTGCCCTACCCCCCGCCGCCACTCTCCCCCCGCCACAGCTGCCGCGCCCCTGCCCTTTCTTGCTACTGGTGCCACCTGACCCCAACAACAGCCATCAGAGAGGGGGAGCTGGTGGAGAGGGAGGGAGGGAGGAGAGGAGAAGGAGAGGCAGGGAGGAGGGGAATGTTGCCTGCTGCCGGGTGTCGGCGGCTGCTGCCACATGCAGACACCCCTTGCCCCCTGTTCCTGCTAGCTGGCAGCAGCAGGGGGTGGGGGAGTACATGGGGCTGGATGCTGGAGCTAGCGGGGGAGAGGGGGTTGGAGGGGTGCATAAG
>NW_005842355.1:773777-783234 GCF_000455745.1 Alligator sinensis
GGAAGGGGGGCACAGAGCCAGAGGTGGGAGGTGGAGGGGGATGTGGGGGGTGAGGGGGAGCTCATGGGGCCGGAGGTGGAGCAGCAGCACCATGGGGTGCTGGGTGGTGGTGCTCTGGCCCCTCCTGCACCTCCCCCCATCATTAATGACAGGCAATTTGCTAGTAAGAACAAAAGAACAGTCATTTATTGGGTCAGACCACAGATCCATTTTGCCCAGTATCCTGCGTCACACGTTGGCAGAGAGTTTGTGCTGAAAAGGAGCATGACTTGGATATAACCAGGGTCTTTTCCACTGTTCCTCTCACTTGCAGCCTGAAGCATTTAAAGTCTACGTTGGAAGTTCTGATTCAGAAACTGTACCCCTAAGTCCCATGCTAGGCCCGTATCATTTTGGTAACTAAAGCCCTAGGTCTCTATTATATTAGTAAAGCTTCTAATTTCTCTTTAACTGGAGAAAAATGTGTTGTGTTATGTGTGATGATGATGTACTACACCACCTGGACGTCCCTTTTCAAAATCCTAAATTCACCCATGCACAAGTGGGCACACACACAGACAGAGGTACATCTCCCTCCAATAAGCTAACCACCATCACATTTGGGTTCTATTAACACTGAATGATAAGATATACTCATTCTTATCATTTAATTATTTTATATGAAATGTAGCATTCAGTATAAACTGCATTTTAGTTGTCTGACCTAATCAACAAATAATCTAGACCTAAAGAGTAGGACTTGTGTCATTTTTCAATGATGAAGTCCCTCTCAAAGGTAACTCCGGTAACCTAACTATCAGGCAGGTAACAAATTGTAGAATCATCCACTAAGATAAGGAACTTTTCTGTGGAACTGAATGTGTATTGGGCAGTGGTTGAGTGCATATTGAAGGGGTTAACATAGGTATCAGGTGGATAGATCATCATCAGAGACAGGAAACTTTCCAGAGAACTGACTAGAGAAGTAATGAGGGAGCCAGGGGACTTAGGGAGACATTTTGTGGGGACAAAGTAGAAGACATTTGGAATCTAAAGGAAGCAGGGAACCCAGCCAAGGAAGTCAGAGGATCACCCCAGAAATTAGCAGATTGCTAGAGGCTTATAAAAGGGAGAGCCCCAGGAAGCCATTTCTGGTTACAAGGCAGCAATGAGGCAGTTCTATTTTATTTCTGTATAGCTGTCTTTAAACCTTTTTCCTATGTTTTTTCTGCCTTATGCATTAAATCTATTTGGCATTTTATCTCAGTTTGCCTTCTGAGATGAATGATTTGGGGGAGGCTGGAGCAGCCCATATTCAATTCCTGTGGGGATGGCACATGTGTATTTGCAAGCCCAGGGTACCCTAAGAGTTTGCTGGGTTCTTTTCCACTAAGCTGCAAGGTCCAGTCAGGATATTGGTGAGACTGACTTCCCAGGGGGAGAGGAGTCTCCCATGAGCAAGATCCAGCCAGAGCCCTGAGGAGATACAGCAGGATAGTGAGGAGATGTCCTGAAGTTCTGGGATCACCCAAAAATGAGACTAGTGTTTGCTACAACTGCTCATGCAGTAGGCCTCTTTGATGGGAGCGGATATACAGATGATGGCAGCAGCCTTTCTACAAGCCCTTGATATGGCAAGTGCATGGCCAATAAGCATAATACTTTGAGAAGTCTCACTTTCACAGAGCCACCAGGAAACAAAGCATAAACTAGGTTGGCCCTGAAGCAGCTCTAATTTAATCAGGGGGGCAGGCAGCAACTCGCCCAGCTCCATAATGGCACTATGTCTCTACTACAAATGCAAGGTCAGAGTAACTGAGAATTGAATCCATTCCCCTGCAGGGCAAGGATCAAGCTTAGAAGAGCACAGGACAGATCATTCTCTTTTTAAAGTGCAATGATGCATGTGCTCCCAGAATAGCAAAGGACAGGAGATTGGTACAAAACAAATTAATAGCCAAAAATGCAGTAAAGCAGAGAACAAGCAAAGACATGAACAACAAGTTAGCTTGCTACAAATTTTCCTACAGGGCCACAAACATAAGGCCTAAAGCCTTCATCGTCAGAGCAACACCCCCTGCTCGCACAGCCTTTACCAACCACGGTGGTTGACCTCCCCAGCCAGAACCTGGCCCCTTCGCCTTCAGCACCAGGTGAAGAACACTCAAGTGAAACATGGACTTAACTCTGTCCTGCCCATAAAAGAGACGGCTGCTGCTCTTCTGGGATTAGTAACCAAACTCTGCCCATTAGTAAGAAGGGATTTTGTCAGACAGAGGCCATACAGGAGGCAGGGAAGGAAAACTTGTCCCACACACCATCATGGACAGAGGAGAGGTCCTCCTGGAAAGAGTCCTGCTTTTGTCAACTAAAGGAAGCAGCTAGTGTGGTTAAATAACCAAATGGCATACACTTTGGAACCTCACGTGCTTCCAGTGGGTAATACTTGTAACCTAGATACCGCAATAGGACGTGTGTGGGCTGAGTACTCTGGTCCAGACTAGCCTCAGAAGCACGGAAAGTCTTCTGCTTTGGCAGTTGAATTCAGCTTCTTTAAAAGCAGAGGTTATTTTGCCTCCCAATAGCTTCAAGTCACCCGCCCCCTGATTTTCATGGTCATTACTCACCTTCACAAAGAAGAGCCCCAAAACTAAATCAACCACTGGAGTATAGCCAGATCCGTCCCAGAGCAAGAGGAGAACATTGAGTGTTGAACATCAGAGTATGTACAGTACAATACATTCAAACCAACCACCCTGTACATCCCTTTTTGCAATAAGGTCTTGGGCTTGGTCCCAAAAGATGTTATGGAATATACACTGCTGGGGAGAATTTCACAGCCAATGGCCTTGACAGCAGAGTCTTCTTCTTCTAGCCTCAAAGCCCTAAGATGGGTGAGTTAGTGGGTCCATTCTTGCCAGGTTTAAGGGCTGAACTAGTTCAGAGTTGATGCTAAGACACTCTCTCTGCTCCCCATAGCTCATCTCCAGAAGTTGGCTGCACAGAACAGAAGTTGGCTGTTTGGAGACTTGAAAGTCAGAGGAACAGAAAATAAAGACATTGGCATCAATTGCCCCACCCAGCGTAGGAAGGAATTTATAGCTAAGGCTGGTGGAAAGGGCTAGAGCCAAGAAAACCTGTCCAGACAGGGAAGTGAAAGAAACAAAAATAGCACTCCTGCTGTTTCACATCAGTGCTTTTAGTAATCACAGCTGTTTTCACTTCTCCCTAACCCATCCTATTGTTCCTCTGGGGTTCAGTTTTGGTTCCTCTTTGCTTCCCGTTCCCTATTTCAAGGCCCAGGCTTCAAACCACTTCAGTTTTTACTTCCAGCTTCTAACCACAGGGATCCTGCCAATTTCTATGTGCTGCAGTGGCTAATGTTTAAACCTGCAGAGTATCTACAGCAGTGATTATCAACTAGGGTACTGTGGCACCCTGGGGTGTTTCAAAATCCTTTCAAAGATGCTATGGGGTGCCACACAAGATTAGCACTCATAGGTGTGCAAACACGTTTCATAAGATAAACCCAGAGATTTCAAATAGGAATCCATAGTGTCAAAGACATTGTGACCTCCTGTGGTCTGAGTTCTTTGCAATATAAGGATTGCTGTGCAATTTTTCTGTAATCAAAAAACAAAATGAGGGGTACCTTGAGTCTAAAAGGTTGCGAACCACTGATCTGGAGAGAGAGTAAATCCCACAGCAAGCATCCCCTACTGTCGTTTATTGGTATTGGCCCACTGAACATAAAACTGCAACAAATAAACCCAGCCAACTGCTCCAGAGGAAGACAAAACTCATGTGGTATTCCTGTCACTGCAACCTAGGAAAAAAATTCTTGCCTGTCCGTAAAACAAAGTAGAGAACTGTGGTGGAGGAGGAAGTTTGGAAGAAATAACTACCACAGAAAAGAGGTCAAAGTTCCACCTAAACCTAGATGGCCCATCAAGCTAGTGTGGTTAAAACTACTGTAATCAACATAAGGGCATAGATAGATTCACAGATTGTAACGGTTGGAAGGGACCTTACAAAAACATCAGGTCCAGCCCCTCTGCACTAGGCAGGAAAGACAAGTGGGGTCATCAAGTCCAGTCCCCTCTTGAAGATTTCTAGGGTAGGTGATTGCACCACCTCTGGAAGGAGCTTATTCCACAGTCCGGACACTCCAATTGTGAAGAAGTTTTTCCTATTGTTAAGCCAGAAACGGTCTTCCAGAAGTTTGTGGCCATTACTCCTGTTTTTTCCCAAGGGGCCCTTGGTAAACAGTTGTTCACCGAGCCCTTGATATATTCCCCTGATGTAGTGGTAAGCTGCTACCAAGTCCCCTCTCAGCCTTCTCTTTTTTTAGGCTGAAGAGTCCCAGGTCCCTCAGCCTTTCCTTGTATGACTTGCCTTGCGAGTCTCTGATCATCTGGGTGGCACTTCTCTGGACTCTCTCAAGCTTTACCACGTCTTTGTTGAAGCGCAGTGCCCAGAACTGGATGCAGTACTTCAGCTAGGGTCTCACCAGTGCTGAGTGAAGTGGAAGAATAACTTCCTTGGTTTTGCTTGAGATGCATTGATTGATGCATGCCAGAGTATTGTTTGCCCTGCTGGTTACAGCATCGCACTGACAGCTCATATTCATACTATGATCTATTATCACCCCTAGGTCCCTTTCAGATGTGGTGCTAGTCAATTTGGCACCACTGAGCCTGTAAGTATATTGTGGATTGCTCATCCCCAAATGGAGCACTTTACATGTCTCTATGTTGAACTTCATCTGGTTCTGATCCGCTCAACTTGCCAGCCTGTCTAGGTCTGCCTGTATCTGCAGCCTATGTTTAAGTGTGACCACGCTTCCCCATAAATTGGTGTTGTCCACGAACTTGACCAGCGAGCTCTTTACCTCCACGTCCAAATCATTGATAAAGATGTTGAAAACGCCTGAACCAAGCACCAACCCCTGAGGGACACCACTGGCCACTTCTTGCCAGGATGACAGATCCATTCTTTAGAACTTTCCTACCCCGCAGCCAGCTTCCTACCCACCTAACTGTTGAGCAGTTAAGCCTTCAATCTTCCAATTTTTCTATAAGAACATAATGGGATACCAGATCAAAGGCCTTTTGGAAGTCTAGGTATACAATGTCAACCTCCTCTCTCTTACCCAGGTGGCGAGTTACCTGGGTGTAGAAGGAGATGAGATTGGTAAAACAAGACCTGCCTGCAACGAAGCTATGCTGGCTGTCATTCAGAATCCTACCTTCTGCAAGCCTATTGCACATGGGCTCCTTAATGAATTTTTCCAAGATTTTTGCTAGGATAGAAGTTAGGCTAATTGGCCAATAGTTGTCTGGATCCTCTCTCCTCCCCTTCTTGAAGATGGGCACAACACTGGCCCTTTTCCAATCCTCAGGTACCTCCCGGGAGTGCCATGAGTTTTAGAAGAGTTTTGCCAGGGGTTCCACAATGACTTCAGCCAGCTCTTTCAGCGCTCTCGGATGAAGTTCATCTGGTCCTGCTGATTTATAGATGTCTAATTTTTTTAATTGATCACACACCAATTCGATGTCAATAGCAGGAAGGTGGTCATTCCCACCATGCCCACTCTTCACCTTATCTAGCATGATTTTCCCCTTGTTCCGGTGAAATACAGAAGCAAAGTAGTCATTCAGGAGTTCAGTTTTCTCCTGAGTGTTGGTAACGAGCTGCCCTGAGTTGTTGAGCAATGGCCCCACGCTCCCATTTGTTTTCCTTCTGTTTCCTACATACCCAAAGAAAGACTTCTTATTGTCCTTGATTTCAGTTGCTAATTTAACTTCATGATGTGGCTGTCACAACATCCAGCAGCTTGAATGACAGGGCTTTGATTGTCAGCTGGTTGGGGTCAGGCTTTAGTCTGAGGTCAAAGGAAGACTGGAACTCATGCCTGTAAAATAGATCCATATGGGGTGCAGACACAAGTGACAATTTTCACCCAATATAGCCCCAGAAAGCAGTTTAGAGCTGTCACCAAACAGAAGTGCAGAGCTACAGACCAATTTAAAAGGGCCCAGTCCCATGAAAATCTGAACCCTCATTGCATGATGGTTCAGGGGAACATGCTTCAAAACAGAGTGCATTCTATAACTTGTGTCTGTTGCTTGTTTTAGAATGGGAGGGGGAAAAGGGAGAAGAAGGAATTTGGTCTGGGATTTTTTCAGATGGCGCTGGAGGGTGGGGCAGGTGAAGGGAAGCTGGCTGGGGATCCCCAAGAGCCAGCTCCCTCTGCTCCCTTTCTCCACTCCCATTCTGAAAACAGGCGGAGGCTGGGAGGGAGGAATGACATTGCTATGGAGACCAGGCTGCAGGCTTGCAGCAAGCAGCTGAAATCCCCAACTCCCAGACATAACAGCGAACTTCTGTTGGGTCTGAGGGATCATTACAAATAATAGCGCTTCCTGCCAAGCACTATGAGTTGCAACAGGGAGCTGCTCTTCTGTCTGCACTGGGTAGCACACATTAACTGCTCTGCCAATGCACAGCAGCAAAACTAGAAGGTCATATTACAATCCCTTTGCTACCCTGATAGTCTAGGGGTGCAGGAAGGAGCAGAATCTTCTAGCATCTCCAGGTCCACAACAACTACTCTGGGCCGAATTCATTAAATCAGGTGCTATGAAGATTTTCTAAATTTCAGAATCAGAATACTGGCACCACCAACAACCAGTGGATGAGAGATTCAGATGGCACAGGAGGCTTTAAAGGCCATTTGATGACCTGTAATACATTATGTTAACTTTTGATCACTATCAATCATCCATAACCAGATGAGAGCACAGAGCTGCACAGAACTGTGAGCTCTACATGCAAGTCCAGAAAAGTTCTGCAGGGCTAGGGACAGACATTATGCATAAACCAGTTTAAATGATCAGAAACTGGTTTAAACCTGTAACAGAACAGAAGTTCAGTGCACATAAACCAGTTTGAGAATGGCTGAAACCGGTTGAGATAAATCTGGTTGAATGTAGTATCAGACTTAACTGATTTGGGTCCAACCGGTTTATGTCTGTCCGGTCTGTCCCAGACCCTTTGCTGGTTTAAATTAAATCAGACTCCCCCAGCATCTGGGCATGCTCTCTGTGCTGGGCGGGGTTCTCTGCTTCACAACAGGGCTGGCCCCTCCCCTCTGCTCCAGCAGTTTCTGCAGGCATCTGCCTGGCTTCTGCTCCCCAACTTCCCTCCCCACTCTCTACTAAGCAGGCATTCCCCCGTCCCTCACAGACACTTCTCAGCATCAGCTAGCAGACCACATGCTGGCTTCCTCTGAGCTGTGGCAGGTGGGACAAAGGCAGAATCAACAGATAGTTGATAATGTCCCTCTGTTTTTTCTTAATGGGGTGATAAACATTCCCTGCTGGGCTGTTCAGGGTTGGGGGGGAACCCCTCCTTAAACATAGCATCCTGCTGGGGTCTGCTCACACCCCACTCAGCTCAGCACTGTCAAAGGGAAGGGAGGGCTGCTTTAGCATCCTCCAGCTTTTAGCCTGAGCCATTGCAGGCATGTGCCTGCATTTCTGGGATATCTGTCTGGTTACAAAACTGCTGCGTTGGCGGCGAAGGGCGGGCAGATGCGAGCAGCGACTGCCTGCAGAAGCTGACAGTGGCTTTGGGGGTGGCCACTCTCCTTCCCCTCCACCCCCCCGCGCCCTCCCTATGCATCACGTATGCTGTGTGCTGTGAAGATTGAATCAATTCAGGCTCGGGCTTTTTGAATATCTGTCCCTAGCCCAGAAGTCCTCTTCCTTGGATCTCCTGAGCCTATTTTAATGAATTACTTCTGCCCTTGTAGTGGAAGGACATGAGTGCCCTTGTCTCCCTGCTTTATTCAGGGCAAGTTAAGGGGTGTTTTTTGGTGTTTTGGTCTTTATACCTGGTAGCTATATTTAAGGGCTGTCCCTCATATTTTTAAGAGCAGGCTAAACAAACACATGTAGGATGCATAGGATAGGGATGATTCCAAACAGGAAACTGAACTAGATCAGCCTTTGGTGGACAGCCTTTTGGCCCTGTGGCCCATATGAGTGGCTCAGGGCCAGTCTGTGGGCCACTCCTGTGCTGAGTTGGCATCTATGGATGTGACCCCACACACTGGCTCAACCTTGTGTACAGGATTCAGCTACATGCCAGCCCCTTCTAGTGCATGCAGCCACATGATCAAGGTTCCCCACAGGTTCAGAAATCAGGTAGCAGAGGAGTGGCAATTAGCATTGCCACAAGAGTTCCCCCTGCCACCAGGTTTTCAGATCCATGGAGAGCCCTGTGGGCTGAATGACACAGCTCCACAGACCAGACACTGAGTACCACTGAACTGGATGATTACCTGAGGTCACTTCCAGCCCTGCTTTCTTACAATTTCTAAGTAATGGTCATCTCACCCTTTCACCTTTTTTACTTCATGTTAGTTCCCAGGCACCTAGATGTCATACAGTGAATGACTCAGAAAGAAGCTCCATTTTAAAAAGCCACTCAACTTGCTGCTGAGAACCTAAAGCTTTAGTGAACTCTCTACTTCTCCCACAGACACTTATTAGCCCTTCAAAGGGAGAGGAAGTGACTGAAACAGAAAACACATAGGAACATATAAAGCCACTATAAGGAACTTAACCAGCATGGTCGGTTTCCCTACTGATCTGACAGCACTTTCACAATGGCTGGTGTCAGCTTTTCTGGCTACCAACTGCCTAAGCAGTGTCAGAAGCAAACCATGTGATTCAGCTATGACTGAACCAGTGCCTGACAAAATCCAGAGGACAAAGCAATGACTTCAGAACAAAGCAACTACTTTGTTCTGCTTTAGTTCATTTTAGTGCCTGTAAATGCAAATGATTAAGAAGAATAAATATTGACTCTCAGTGAAGTAACTAAAAGGGTTCATTGACCAGCGGTGTAAAGATTGGACCTGTCGCTAAGAATTTAGTGACTGCCTAGGAGAGCTATAAATTAGGACACTTACCAAAATATAATGCTGGTAAGCCAGATCTTGAGGCCCCACCCTTATTCATGTAATGCCAGTCAGGAAAGGACAGTCAGCAGAGGATCTAAACCAGGGGTGGGCAAAATATGGCCTGTGGGCTGCATCTGGCCTGCAAGGCCATTCTATCCAGCCCCCCGAGAGAAAAAAATGACAGGAGCCAAGGGCAGTAGGACCCAGGGGAAGCCCAGTGGGCTCCCTCAACAGCAGGGGATGCCTGGCCCCACCCCGCCAGCTGGAAGCCCTAGGAGGGGCTTCTGGCCTGGGACCACATGGCTGCCCCACCCCGAAACCTCAGGTAAGGGGGTAGGGGTGGGGAAGGGCAGGGGAGGACCTGGGGCAAAGTGGCCCAGGCAAAAGCTGAGCACAGGAGGGTGGGGGGTGGGGGGAAGCGGCCCCTCACCCACCCCGTGGCCAGCGCCCCGCACTGCAACCGCTCACAGCCCATGTGGGGCGGCGTGTGCTTGCTCCGGACAGGCA
>NW_005842355.1:783244-784906 GCF_000455745.1 Alligator sinensis
CGACAGTCAGCTGCAGCCACAGGGTGGGCAAGGGGCCGCTTTTCCCTTGTGCTCAGCTTTTCCCTGTGCTCCTTCCCAGTGTGGAGGAAAGCGACCCCTTTCCCGCCCCATGGCCGCCACTCCCTGCTGCAGCCACTCACAGCCCATGTGGGGCTGTCTGGAGCAGGCACAAGCAGCCCCAAGTGGGCTGCAAGCGGCTGGCGAGGGGCCACTTTTCCCCCCTGCACTCAGCATCGCCTTGTAACCCGGCCCCACTGCCAGTCTGGGCGCTGTACTAGCTCTGGGCTGGCTCGTTGGGGCTGTGCATGGTGACAGCAGCTGTGGCCCCTCTACTTGCTGCTCTGGGCAGTGTTTGCCACTGCCGCCTGTGGGCTGCCCAGCGCGTGACCTCCGGGTGGGCAGCAGCAGCCAATACTGCCCGGTGTGGCAAGCCAGGGGGCCGCAGCTGCTGCCACCAATGTGAGAGCTTGGAACTGGTGTGGAGCCCAGGCTGGCAGCAGGACCAGGTTACAAGCTGGTGCTGAGTGTGGGGAAAAGCAGCCCCTCGCTCGCCCCATGGCCAGCACCCCACGCTGTAACCACTTGCAGCCCACATGGGGCTGCCTGTGACTGCTCCAGACAGTCCTGCATGGGCTGTGGGCACCTGCAGAAGGGAGCGCCAGCCATGGGGCAGGTGAGGAGCCACTTTTCCCCGCACTCAGCACCAGCTTTTTCCCTGCCGGCAAGCAGGGGGTCAGGGCTGTGTGCTCCCCCCCACCTGTACCATGGGGCTGAGGGGCACTGGGTGTGAGCAGGCGTGGAAGCCAGCAGGAGCATGGGGCCCGCACCAGTGTCCCGGAGCCATTGCTGGCGGGGCCCAGAGCAGGGTGGCAGGAGCTCGGGGTCCCAGCTAGCAGAGGCTCTATGGAGGCGGGCCAGTTTCCCCCTCTCCCTGCTGGTGCAGCCCAGCCCAGCTCCACAGACCCCTGCCAGCCTGTGCCCTGCTTTGGGCCCCACCAGTGCTGGCCCTGGGACATTGGTCCCAAGACATTGGGACATTGGTCCCAAGATGGTGGGGCACCTGTGGTGGGGCACCCAAGATGGTGGGGCACCCAGGGTGGTGGGGCACCTGTCAAGGGGTGGGGAACCTGTCAAGGGGCAGGGGCTACCCAGGCGGCCCTCAACAGCCTGCCAAAACTGGGTAAGCGGCCCTCCGCCTGAAATAATTGCCTGCCCCTGTTCTAAACCATGCCAGGCCAGAGGCCCCAAGATGTCATTTAGAACACCTTTCGGGCTGCTGTACAAAGTACCAATGGACAGATCCAGAAGACAGGGTTCAGAGGGATGCAACAGCACCCTATTTCTGTCACCTATTCAGGACACAGGGAGGACTGCGGAGTTGGAGCCATCAGGCCATGAGCAAGACATACGTGGATTCCTTCAGACTGCAGAAATCCTCAGCAGAGATCAGCCATAATGTTACAGCCCCTTTGAACTGGCATCCCCATGCAAAATGACTGAAGAGGAAGACAAGAGTAGACCCAGTGCATTTTGCTACATACGTTCCTGCAATATTTTCAGTGGTAAGGTCTAAATCTGAGCCATGATTGTGTGCTGATGTAAAAAGCCCACACTTGCATATGCAAATCATGTTTTGCTGTCCAGTTTGCATAGCAAAACAAC
>NW_005842355.1:784916-788275 GCF_000455745.1 Alligator sinensis
GTGTCCAGCAAGACAAGGGTTTTTGCTTACAACAGCTATGAACCTTCACATTTTGAAAGCAGTTTGAGGTCTCTATGAAAATATGCCATTCAAACTTCCTTTATTAGAAACCCCTCGAGCACAAAGCTCCTGAGTACAACAATTAAAAAAAAATAGAAGCAAAAAACGTAAATGAACTCTTACTTTAAAGATAAAGAAGGATGAACTTCAGAAAAAAAATATTCCCCTAAGATGAGACAAATGGAAAGCATAAATTTGCATATGATGCACAGTTGACTCATTAATGGCAAATAATAATTTTCAGCCAGCTGGAAAGCAATCACAATTGATGTAGCAAAGAACACTGGATTGAGACTCAGGCAATGGGATGGAAGGGGGTACTTTCAACACTGCTGCTGCCTGCTGGGTGACCCTGGCCATTTCAATTCACCTTTCTGGACCTCATTTTCCCCATCAGCATAGTGGGAATAATTCTGCTTACCTCCTTTAAAAAAAATCGAGATCTACACACAGAAAGCACATATATGAATCCTGAAAATGTACTGTTTGATGGGTTAACAATAGCTCCGGTCTCTAGCACTTCAAATTTGGTAAAAGCAAACAACTGCAATGATCTGACCTGACACATGACAGTCTTCAGTCAATCACAGGTCACAATCGTCTTGTTGCACAGTCATGGCACAGGAATTACCTCATTTTCCTGAGATCCTTTCCCACAAAAGAAATCAAGCCAATGTGTTTGTCTGCAGCCATGTATGAATCATCCATAACCAGATGAGAGCACAGAGCTGCACAGAACTGTGAGCTCCACATGCAAGTCCAGAAAAGCTCTGCAGGGCTAGGGACAGACATTATGCATAAACCAGTTTAAGTGATCATAAACTGGTTTAAACCTGTAACAGAACAGAAGTTCAGTGCACATAAACCAGTTTGAGAATGGCTGAAACCGGTTTGAAATAAACCTGGTTGAATGTAGTATCAGACCTAACTGATTTGGCTCCAACCAGTTTATGCAATGTCTGTCCCAGACCCCTTGCTTTACCCCTTTATCCTTTTCTGGGATGGAACACAAACAACAATTATTATTCCCAGTGTCCCTTTACAACAGCTGTAACCCAAGAGAAACATAGTGCAAATTTGGGACAATGCTGGAGTTGGAATGTTGTTGGGGAAAGCAACACTAAAGTCTTCATTTACAGACAGCAGCATGAGATTGTTAGTGCCATGAGGAGCAGCATTGTCTAGTAGGTGCAAGCCTGTACTGGGAATGGGTGCTGTTTTTCTGGTTAGCATCAGGAAAGATATTTTCCAGATGCTGTGCTTCAACAATCCCAGTCAAATCATAGGAAACATCTTATTGGATCATGTAAGTTCAGTATCCTGCCTGCATCAAGATACCAGAACTCCACAGTAGGGTGATATGGGATAACACTCCCCAGTGAAGAAATCATCCTGATCGCCAACAGACAGAGACTGACTTAAATTCTAATGCACATGGTTCTCTCTCCTTTCCAGATCCCTCTCTGTGTTTTAGAGTTCGAACTTTGTTCTGGTCCCTTTAAAAGATCCAGTTTCTTGGTGAAACTTCTTGACCTCAACAATATCCTGTGGCAGCTGGTCCCACCATGCTGTTACACATTGTGTGAAAGCGTATTTCCTTTTCTGAGCGTCAGATGTGCCCCCTTTCAATTTCAGTGACGTCAACAGGCTTAGCAGTTGTGAAAATCGTGCCTCACCCTTGCTGGGGAAGTTAGCTCTCGCTGAGTGAGGGTGTGGACTTAGTGCATTTAGGCGCTCTGCAATAATTCCTCTTCTGTGCAGGTGAAGGCCAGCCATACCTCTATAGGAAGCTTACCACGTCTTGGCAATAGCACCCTCAAGCACACTGTGCCCCAGGTGGGACGCTTTTTTAAAATGAGCATAGCCATGTCTGACTGGCGCTTCAGGAAGACTAATGGGTTTTGGGGTGGGCTAATTGGCCTTATCATTCAGCAGTGAAAATAAACCATGCCTAAAAGACCATGTAGAGTTAGTTATATTGTTTCCAGTTTAGGGGAGTGGTACAGCCTGCTTGGGGGTGCTGCTTTCCAGCCTGTTAGGTTGACCAAGGAGATGAGACCGCTGAGTGCCTTTGTGTGAGGTAATTTATTTCACTTCCAAAGGGCAGTAATCTTCCTCATGTTTAGCATATACTAAAGGCCAGACCTTGTTCACTTAGTAGGTGCAATCCTATGCCATCTTACTCAAGTCCCTGAATGCTAGCCTGCATTTGGAACATGCTCATATCCTTAAGACCAAGTCACAAAAAGCAGTGAATGATCTGGATGCACAACCTTTTGAATTAACAGTTTTCAGGGGCTTAAGCAGGGTATGCTGGAATTGCATGTATGTGCCTAAATTCACTAATGTACCTAATAGGTGGAAGAGAATCTGCCTCCAAGAGTGGCCACAAGAGTGAGGTTAGGGTTGAGTAGCCAGTGCCTTGTTAATTCACCCCCTACTAACTTCCCATGTAGACAAGCCCTCTATTTCCTACCTGTACCAGGGGAACCAGAGTATTCACATGCTGCATGCCATACATGGGAAACAACCTACTAACACTGGTGTAAACACTGCATGCTGCTTTTAATGAAAGGCTCTGTACACAATGCACCTTCCTAATGCTTTCTCCAAGGTGTGGCTCCTTGGGGACTGTAATTGCCCTCTTCCAGCAGATATTCGAGCAGGGAGTCAGAGTCAAGAATGTCTTGATTCTGCCTGGTTGTTAGTCAGCTTGTGATCCAATAGCTACCTACTAGCAGAAAAGTTCTCCATCAGTGCAGCAAACATGCCAACATTTACACTGTCAGGGATGAGTTAAGTCCCACTAAACTCATGAATACAGTGCACTGAACAACCTTTTTAGATAACAGGCTTTACACACAATTGACCTAGGCCATATTGAGACCCAGGTGGAGGGGCAAAGTGGCTGTTAAGGCAAAAAAGCCATGCTTGATCTACCCAATTCCTAGGAGCTGGAGCCTACAGATCATTTTAATTTGTAGCCTCAGGAGGGAAAGGAAAATGTAACAGTGCAAAGCCTTGAGATTGCTCTCCAATACACTGGGGCAACCAGGTAAATGAGTTGCTGATAGTCTGTGGAACAGGAAAAGCCTCCATGGTGACCCAGCAGCCATCTCTACCCGGTCTCCTTCTTTGATCCTTGGGTGATGCTTGCTGAACCCTGTCACCTCTTATAAAAGGCTCAGAATAAATGGCAGCAAATTTGCAAGGCCAGTTTGCAAATGATTTGCATATGGCATGGACACTGGCAAACAAGGCTGATGCCTGCCTCCAAGCTTTGGACTGCATTTTCCCTA
>NW_005842355.1:788306-791636 GCF_000455745.1 Alligator sinensis
GCTTACAATATCCTCCACCTACCTGACTGCTGTAAAGCTCGGCCTATGGGCCGCAAGGCTTAAAAGCAGTCAAACAGGAAGCAGTGAAATGTCCCCAGTCCCTTTTTTTTTTTTGAGGGGCATTTATATTTGCTCCTTGTCTGCATTATTGGGCATGCAGCACCATGAAGGTATATGGCATTTTTCAGATCACAGGAAGGGAAGAGCCAGGGTAACAGGCTACCTGGTGCCTAAAGACTGCCCCTTATTTGCTGAGCGTGGAACAAATTGCAACTATTCTTTAACCACAAAGGGGCTATATTCAGTGCGAGGACTTCTCTCTTCTTACCTACAGATACTTTCTCCTCCTAGCATCAGCCCACCTTCCTGGCTTTCCTGGAGTCAGACCAACATGCTCTGTGACCCCAGGCTCCTCACACACCTCTCCCATGCAGCAAGGACCCGGTGCTGCTGCCTCTTGCCCTTTCTTCACTGCCACATCCTGGCCAAAAGGTGAAAGTGAGACTGGGCGGTAGGGAGAGGCCTGCTACAGAAGGTATGCAGGAGTTCTGACCTCACTGCATATCCCAGGGGCCATATCCCTTTCATCCTCTAGGACACAGCATCCTGTACAGCCTATCCCAAAGATTACTAGGCCCAAACTGTTTTTGTAGTTTCCCAAGAGGCACATAGATAGCATGCTGCTGTGTCAAGATGGAGCCTATGGTCTTTGGGGGGTGAAACTTCAAGGATCAGAAGCATTAGATTTCATAGACATTAGGGCTGGAAGGGACCTCAGAAGATCAAGTTCAGCCCCCCACCCAAATGCAGGAAGTCAGCTGGGGTCATAGGATCCCAGCAAGATAAGCATCCAATTTTTTCTTGAAGGTGCTCAATGTAGGTGGTTGAACCACCTCCGATGGCAAAGAGATGGAAGAGAGCATGAGGAACATATTGACATCTCCACGGAGCAGTGTCACAGTCTCACTGACAGAGGATGAACCATATATTTATGGCAGCCTTGAAAAAATTCTACTGGCTCAGGGCAAGCATACACATTCCCGGCCAATGAGCAGTTCACAACGAAGCTAAATGTGAATCCATAAACTAGGCCTTGGCAAATACCTTATTCAGCTGATAGTCAGGATTCTGGGGTTTCAACAAGCAATTGATATGAAGTATCTTAATTTAGCAAACTGCTAAAGTCTTTAGTCCCAATCAGGCACTCCTTACATCCCTCCTTTGTCCACATGAGAAAAGAGAAGTGAGTACCTGCTCCCTGCAGTTCTTGCCTCCTCTCTGCAAAGAGAAAGCTGTAGCTTCTAGCAGGTTTCTGGTGAGTATACTGTTTGTGTGCCCAGTAGGGCTGTGCAAAACAGCACCGTTCTGTTTTGACTCACGTTTCGATGGAAATGTTTCGTTTCAAATTTCGTTTCAATTCGAAACTGCTGTTCCATTTCATTTAGTTGAAACAGTTTTGCTGTTTCAATGCTGTTTCAACGTTTTGCCCATAGGCTATAATGGGAAAGCTCAAAACAGCCTATAAAACTTTTTCATTTCTGGCCTGCCTTGGATGAAACTTGCAGGAATGGTGCCCCTTCTGAGGGCATGAAGCCTGCCAAGTTTCAAGGAGACAGGTGCAGGGGTTTGGGGGAAACTGCATCTCAAGCTGCGGACAAGCAAAACTCGTGACATGGGTGAGACTGTGTGTGTGTTAAGGCACAGCAGGGTGAAAGCTGTAGGCCTGCTAGCCCCTGTTGAGGCCACAAAGCCTGCCAGCTTTCAAGGAGGTAGGTGCAGGGGGAGTCTGGGTTCTGGGGCCCTGCACCTCTAGCTGCTGGCAGGCACAACTCATGACATGGGTGGGTGACACTGTGTGTGTGGTAAGGTGTGCCCTCACTCAACTGACACCAAGGCAGAAGGCAAGGGAGTCCCAACAATGCTGTCTTTTATGTAGTTTTTCCATCCCTCCCCCAGAGCACTGGGATTGGAAGAGACCTCAGGAAAGGATGACAGTCACTGGCCAGCTACACAGTCAATAGTGAGAGCACTCCTTCCCCCCACTTCCCCCTCCCTCTCCTTACTTTAGTTTCTGTTTCCCTGTAGGCAAGCCCAGCTTGAGCTTCAAAACTGAAAACGTTTAGAAAATTTTGAAACATTTCGACTTGCCTCATTTCATTTCGAGGCTGTTTCAGAGCTCTCTGTTTCATTTCGATTTCGCTGTTTCAAGCTCAAAACGAGTTGACACAGCGCTGAAACGAAACTGCCAGCAAAATTTTGCACAGGCCTAATGCCCAGCAGTCAGCACTAAGAGGTCCAAATCCTTAGCAGAACTTCTGAGAATAAAGTCACTTTCAATAACTAACACTTCCATGGGCCTGTACAGTTATGGACACCAAAATGGCCCCACAATATGCCAACCATTCAATGGGCCACCTAGAAGAAGAATTCCTCAAGGACTGCATTATCAAACCCTTGCTATACTTAAGACATATCAATGACATCTTCATCATTTGGACTGAAAACCTGCAATCTCTGACTGATTTCCATCAGAAATTCAACAATCATCACCCCTCCATCTGAATTTCTCTTGAATACTCCAGCACCAACATTTCTTTGTTAGACACTATGATCATTATCCAGAATGGTAAAATACAGACCACCAAATACAAGAAATCCACAGACCAACATACATATCTGCAAAGAACCAGCAATCAAGAAGGGGAGGAAGGAGGACCCGGGCAACTATAAGCCAGTCAGTCTCACCTCCATCCTTGGCAAAGTCTTTGAAAAAATTATCAAGGCTCACATTTGCGAGAGCCCAGCAGGACAAATTTTGCTGAGGGGAAACCAGCACGGGTTCGTGGCAGGCAGATCGTGCCTGACTAATCTAGTCTCTTTTTATGACCAGGTTATGAAACGCCTGGACGCAGGAGTAGGGGTGGATGTCGTATACTTAGACTTCAGGAAGGCCTTCGATACAGTATCCCACCCCATACTGGTGAACAAGTTAAGAGGCTGTGTCTTGGATGACTACACAGTTTGGTGGGTGGCAAATTGGCTAGAGGGTCGCACCCAGAGAGTCGTGGTGGATGGGTCGGTTTCAACCTAGAAGGGTGTGGGCAGTGGGGTCCCGCAGGGCTCGGTCCTTGGACCGATACTCTTTAATGTCTTCATCAGTGACTTGGACGAGGGAGTAAAGTGTACTCTGTCCAAGTTTGCGGATGACACAAAGCTATGGGGAGAAGTGGACACGCCGGAGGGCAGGGAACAACTACAAGCAGACCTGGACAGGTTGGACATATGGCCGAAAACAACAGAATGCAATTCAACAAGGAGAAATGCAAAGTG
>NW_005842355.1:792094-802418 GCF_000455745.1 Alligator sinensis
GGGGTTCATCTAGCCCCAGCACTCTTCCCTGCCTATGCAGGGGGTCGGACTCAATGATCTATTGAGGTCCCTTCCGACCCTAACATCTATGAATCACCCTGAACACACCAAGAAAGCTGTAATATACAGCCAAGCCCTCCCATACCACTGAATTTGCACACCTATGATCATCACCTCACAAATCTCAAAAAGGGTTTCACTCAACAAGGACACTCCTCCACAGAGACGGATCACACTTTTGAAAGAGCCACTTGGGTACCACACAGAGATTTGCTGGAATACAGAAAGAAACCCCCCATGAATCGCATACCACTAGTTATGACATATCATCCCTCCCTGGAACCTATATGGAAAGCCTTCAAACAGTTGCAACTCATACTAGAAGAAGACCCAATTATAAAAAAGAGATGTTCTCAGCACCACCCATCCTATCCTTTAAACAAGCACCGAACCTTGCCAACCTCATCACCAGAAGCAAACTTCCTATGGCTCAAAGCACACTGAATAGATCCAGACCATGCCATGACAAGAAAAGTAAAACCTGCCAACGCATCCCCACCACCCCCACAATAACTACACCCCACAACAGAGCCATCAGCATTCCTAGATCTTATATCTGCCCCTCCAGAAATGTAATATATCTCGTCCAATGCACCAAATGCCCTGATGAAAAATATGTAGGAGAGACCAAACAACAACTGTGCACCAGAATAAATGCACACTGAAAATCTATCAAAGACAGGAATACCCAATTACCTGTGGGGGCACATTTCTCACAAGAAAACCACTCTTTCTCCAACATCTCAGTTCTAACCCTCAAAGGGAATTTGCAAAACACTTTTCATAGATGAGCCTACAACCTTAATTTCATTAACCTCCTGGATACAAAAAAACATGGATTAAATATAGACATTGGATTTGTGACACATTATAACCTGCCTGACACCTGATACCCCAGGAAAAAGATAGACCAACTGCAGATGCTTCCTCAGCCTGATGAAGGGTGTTTGCACCCAAAAGCTTGCAAAGAAGAATTTTTCCAGCTACTTTAGTTGGCCTAATAAAAGATATCAGATTTACCCAAAGAATCTTGTCTGCCTATTTCCTAAACTGTTAGACCTATGGGATGGTGACACTAATTACGAACTGGATAAATCACATTTTCCATTGGTTTAAATTACCAGAGGTTCAAAATATTCAAAGCAAGCCATGCCAGTTTATCCCAGCTGAAGATCTAGCCTTTTAGGATTTCCAGTGTGTATCCTTCTCATTGATGATATTTCCATTTGGAAGTCTGGAGACCTAATTAGGCAGTGTTTCATTTCCAGATTCATGAACGGAGGGGGAAAAGCACTATACCTATAGCCTTACGGTATGGAAGAAGAACAAATGTGGAGTTAGAAGGGAATTTACCTCAGAGCAATCAACACCCAGTAACTGTTTTGTGTCTGTTCCTATCTCACAAGTGAAAATTAAACTCAGGTAGTTTATCTCTGAGTGAAACTGGGCAAAATGATTTTATGATTCTTCATCCAGCACTAAATATTGGATACTCCTTGTATAAATCTAGTTTGGAGAACACACCTGCAAAGTGATATACAATGTAATCTTAATCAGGTGTTATGGATTATTCATTTATCTTAATTACTGATTTCAGACACTGCATGACCACACAGCCTCTCCTGACTCTTGGTGAATTTTGGGAAATGTCTTGGAAATGTTTAAGGAATTAGATCACTGAATATCTCAAATATAGGCAGTTTCACTAAGGCTTGAGGTTCCTTTTTACCCTGCTTTCAACTGCTCAAATGATATATGATGGCTGTCTTGTGCCACTAGAATATGAAGATCTATCTGAGGATTCTTGAATTTTCCCATATCTTGAAATAATGAGGCATACTATTTAATTTGGCCATTTACCTATATTCTATAGCATGTAAATCTTGTGTCTGCTCAACAGGTTCACTGCAAGTTACTTTTTCTATTAGGCCTGGATTGTGGGTGGTTTCTGATCCTATCAGTTGCCTCATTCTTCTTATTAGCATGAAAAGGTACAGTGAGAGATGTTCCCGGCTCTTAGTCATCATAAATGAACCCTGTTATGGGACAAGATTTTCACCACTAGGGACCATGGTTGACTGGTGTCTCCCAAGTCTGGAGGGGCACCAGCAGGGCACAACCGGGGTGGTCCCCCAGCAGCCAGCTGGTGGCCGGCAGAGGCAATTTCAATTTCTCCATGCCGCCCTACCAGCTGGAGTGCTCGCTGTCAGGGGAGGCATGTGCCCCCCCACCGTGCCACCCCTACATGTCGAACTTCAGACTTCAACCTTTAAGTGTGTATAATTAATTAGCCTGAGAAACTCCACAGAATCTTGGTCATGCACCACACGTTTGTGTGCCTTTACAGATGTGGGAACTTTCAAGGCGACCAACTCAACACCACAAATTAATCACCTCTATCTTGCAATTCCTCAGGACCATGATTCCACTTCCACATACGGTACTCACTTTGGTTGCTTTAGTGTGCCTCTCCAAGGGTCAGATTCTGATTCCCCTTTATTCACACTAGACTCTCATCCCATTAGGAATTTGTAAAGAGAAAGTGCTATCCCCTATAAGTAAGGTAATCAAAATCTGGTCCTGAGGAACTTATTAATCATCTCCTTGACTGTTTTCTTCTTAGTCTTGAATACTATTTAATTCAGACACTGAAGTGAGGTAGTTTCTCTTGACATATCTAGCCCATGTGCTAGTTCTTCTTGTGCAGGGACCGGGACTTCCCTGCTGTGATAGAAGCCGGACGCGAGGGGATCGCCTTCAGACCTCAGGTTGGGGAGGACCGGGTTAGAGAGCTTCTGGAGGGGCTGGACGCATTCAAGTCAGCGGGTCCGGATGCTCTCCACCCCAGGGTGCTGAGGGAGCTGGCTGGGGTTATTGCAGGGCCCCTGGCACGGCTCTACGAGCGATCGTGGTGCTTGGGCCAGGTGCCAGACGATTGGAAGGTAGCTAATGTGGTCCCCATCTTCAAAAAAGGGAAAAGGGAGGACCCGGGCAATTATAGGCCCGTCAGTCTTACCTCAATCCTGGGGAAGCTCTTTGAGAAGATCATCAAGGAGCACATTTGTGATGGGCCGGCATCCGAGATGATGCTCAGGGGCAATCAGCATGGATTTATTAGGGGGAGATCATGTCAGACCAACCTGATTGCCTTTTATGATCAGGTCACAAAGGCCATGGATGCAGGTGTCGCGGTGGATGTAGTCTTTCTGGACTTCAGCAAGGCCTTTGACACCGTCTCTCACCCCATCCTAATTAATAAACTAGGCGACTGTGGCATAGACGCCTACACGGTCAGATGGATTGCAGATTGGCTGAAGGGTCGCACTCAGAGGGTGGTGGTGGATGGATCATATTCGACTTGGGGGGAGGTGGGTAGTGGAGTCCCTCAGGGCTCGGTCCTGGGCCCTGCGCTGTTCAATGTCTTCATCAGCGATCTTGATGTTGGGGTGGAGAGCAACCTGTTTAAATTCGCTGATGACACCAAAATTTGGGGGGAGGTGAGCACGCTAGCAGGGAGAGAGAGATTGCAGAAGGATCTGGATAGGTTACAGGGGTGGGCAGACAGGAACAGGATGCGTTTCAATACGGACAAGTGCAGGGTGCTGCACTTGGGTAGTAGGAACCAGCAGCACACTTATACGATGGGGAACTCCCTACTTGAGAGCACGGAGGCGGAAAGGGATCTTGGTGTCATTATTGACTCCAAGATGAACATGGGCCGACAATGCGAGGTCATGGTTGGCAGGGCTAACCGGACCTTGTCGTGCATCCACAGGTGCATCTCGAGTAGAGCCAGGGAGGTGATCCTCCCCCTCTATGCGACGCTGGTCAGGCCGCAGCTGGAGTATTGTGTCCAGTTCTGTGCGCCCCATTTCAGGAGGGATGTGGACAACATGGAGAGGGTCCAGAGGAGGGCCACCCGCATGATCCGGGGACAACAGGGCAGACCCTACAGTGAGAGACTGCGGGACTTGAACCTATTCAGCCTCCACAAGAGAAGGCTGAGGGGGGACCTGGTGACCGTCTATAAACTCACTAGGGGGAACCAGAAGGGTTTGGGGGAGACGCTGTTTCCCCTAGCCCCTGCTGGCATAACAAGGAATAATGGGCACAAGTTGATGGAGAGGAGGTACAGATTGGACATCCGAAAAAACTACTTCACAGTCAGGGCGGCTAGGAGCTGGAACCAACTTCCAAGGGAGGTGGTGCTGGCCCCTACCCTGGGGATCTTTAAGAAGAGGCTGGATACTTACCTGGCTGGACTCATTTGAGTCCCGTTTTTGTTTTTAGGGTGAGTGGTTTTGTTTGTGTTTTTGGGTTGTTCTCCCGCCCTGGCGGGGGGTCGGGCTAGAAGATCTATTAGGTCCCTTCCGACCCTAAAACTATGAAACTATGAAACTATGAAACATGTGCCCTATTCCAGGGCAAGAGTACTGCTGTGACTCATGTTTCAATTCTGAAGCATATTTTTCTCTCATTAAGGGCTTGTCAGCACAGAGTAATGACTCAAAGAGTTATTGCGGTCAGTTTCTCTATACAATGACCTAAGCAACATGTTCCCCGTTTTATCTCTGGACTGGGACTTGGGAATCATGAAGAACACCTGCACAGCATTCATGCCAGATTCACTGCCTTGTAAAGAAGCACAGAGACTTTCATGTACCCTGATATGTTCATGGAGTTCCATCAGGATCTTTAATTAAATAATTATCTTAATGATATAATTACAGTTATTATAACAATAATTCAGGCCACATTTATCTTCTGCTTTCGCTTCATTTTCCAGGTCAGTAAACCTGCCAGCCTTTCCTGACATGCTCAGCTGTGGTGAAGTGCAGGGGTGCTCAACCTCTAGCCTGTGGACCATACATAGTCTGTGGAACCATGGTATCCAGCTGCCAGGACCCCCCATGCTTCTGGAGATTTGGTGGCAGGGGAGCATTGGCAATTAATAATGTGACCCTCTCTGGCTGCCAATTTTCCATGTCCTGCAAGTCCAGGCCATGCCCTTTTCCTTCCATGTGACTAGGTTAGGGCCAGGCCATACCCCCTCCCCACAATGGCTGGGTTGGGGCTGGGTCAAGTCCACTTCCCTTTGTGCAGTCAGGTTGGAGCCAAGCTTCCTCCTCCCACTCCCCCATACACAGCCAAATCTGTCATGTTCACCCCGGTCACCGGATTAGGACCACTGGCTGGATCCAGCCCACAGCCAGACTGGGTACTGTCCACCCAGCCTGCTGGCCAAAAAAGGTTGAGCACACTGTGCTAGTGGATTCTGTCTGTGCTTTAATGAAATCCAAACAGACACCCAACAGACTGCAGAGATCATTTTAGAGTGAAACATGCTGTGACAGACCCTTATGTCTTAGTCACTGCATCTAGCAGGTTCTCCTCCATTTCATGTGACCTGCTGGCAGCTTCCAGAAGTATCACTGATGGTACCTGTATTGCCTCTTCACTTGAGACCTCTCTAAGTAAATGGGGTCTGTCTACATTTGATCCCCAGCATCACAAGTCACTTGCAGTGTGGACTGAGGAAGTTAAGGATGGCATCTCATTTGGTTCTGCTTTGTGCATAAACAAAAGTTAAAATTCTTGTATTATGGTCAAGAGCATGACTATGTAGGCATTTTTGGACAGTGATCTTGGGGAGTTCTGAACTCCCCTCACCCCTTTTTGCTGTGCTGGGTGTGTCACTTCATTTCTCCTCCCAGATACTCTGATCCCAGAAGCAGTTCAGTCTGAATCACAATGATTACCATGCGAGAGAAGTGGATTGTGAGGGGCAGTTTCAAGGGAGCTAAGATGCATAGGCCAATGATCATACCCAATGCTAATAAAATGACCCTAAGAAAGAACGATGGTCATAAGCCATGCCTCAGTTTCCCTGATCCCTAGTGAAATGGCCAAGTGATCCTTGTCTCAGGAATAGGCATTTATACAGAAATCTGAAACTAAATTATATAAAACTCCCCCCACAAAAGCATAGAGGAGGGAGGCTGGAACTTGCCTCAAACCCTGGGGACAGATTCTGAGGACCCTGAGACCTCGCCCACCCAGCAGCATGTTTGTGTATTCTCTGCTGTATGTAGCTGCTCTTGTTAATATTGCCTGATTGATAACATCCCAATAAACCAGGGTATAGTTTGGAGTAACTTGCTTTGGCTTCTCTTGTACTCTTCTGGATAAAAGTAAAAACCCCCAGAGACATCCTGGGTGTAACAATGAGTGGTTTCTCACACTTCATAAAAGGTTTATATCTGGCATATCTTGGTATAGCAGTTTTGATTCCTGATTTCAGAGGAGCCAAGTCCTTTCCTGTAAGAGGCAAGTAGCTGACACATATTATGATTTGGATCTTCTTTTGCTATCTGTGAGGAAGCAGTACCTCATTCTCCATTGAATTTTAACACCAAGCATCATGTCTCTCTGATTGGAATCTAGAATACAACCAGAGGTCAGGGTGACCCTGCTGCCATAAATTCAGTGCTGCCCCCCCCTCAATCCTCCAGGCTGAAGTCTAATGACAATAAGTGGCTTTTACCTGCTGTAGCAGCATACACAGGTCTCAAAAAAGGGCACGTCTATACATGATGCTTTAATGCGCATTAGCCACACATGCACACTCTTAATGCACATTAAAAATGGTGAATTGAAACTATTTGCACCTAAATTTGATACCTGCAAATGTAGGTATCAAATTTAGGCACAAATAGTTAAAATGCATTAATAAATGTGCAGATACATTAAAATGCATTAATGTTGGGTGTGTTGACTGACTCAGGACTAACTTTACTCCAAAGTCAGTCCCAAGTCTGTCCACACACAGAATTAATGCACTTAAACACCTGCATATGTCGATGTCTGTCTAAACCCATTTAATGCACATTAAGCTAATGCACATTAAATTTAGGCACACTTAAATGCATGTGTAGGCACACCCAAAGTGGATGGAAATAGGCCCCTCAGAATATTCACCAAATAGCAGTTTTCTGGAGAGCATAGAAATAGTATAAAAATTAGCCACACTTCCAGCACTTGGTACTGGGACAAAGGGCATCCCTGAAGTGCACTGCCCTTCGGATGGTCTCTGCTTCCCAGAGGAAATAGACCCATGAGAAAGGAACCATTTCTTCCCCTGTGGTAATTGGTTCTTCAGGAAGTTTTTCTCCATGTGGATCCCATTTCAGATGTGTATGGACTATGCATGTCTGAGGCTAGATTATTTTGACTGGTTGTGTCTATTGGGTCTTAGGCTCCATGTCTCCTCAAGCACCCACACAATAGCATAAAAGATGGGCAACTACAGATAGCCCTTTCATTTCTCTCACAGTTTGAAGCCCATGTTAGGAACAAGAGGGTGTTTCACAGGTGACTACAAGAACCATGGTTACTGCAAGGTAAGTAACCATTCAAGGATACCTTAGTATGGGTCCCAATGTAGTGACTGACAAGCAGATTTTTCCATGGATGATGGCAAGAGAAGCATCAGTTGTGTTAAGCAGGGATTGTAGAACTGCTGTCCCAGACTTGGCATCTGCTCTGGCAGCTGGTTCCAAAGTCCAGGGCTTGACAGAGTCAGTGGGATGCTTCAACTTGCACGTCTTAGAAATTAGCACACTTCTCAAGCAGGCAGAGGATGCTGCCTGAGTCCTGGTGAAGTGAGCCTTGATATTTGGCAGGAGAGATGCACCCACTAATCAATCGGTAACATAGTGAGATATATGGCATTATCCACTATGGTAGTCTTTGAGAGATGGACTGGCCTGACATTTGGAAGGCCTGACCACAGCCAAAAATGAACGAGGAGACAACTTAAAAGGTTTCTATTCCATCAATATGGTAAAATAAGGCTCTGGAAATAGCCAGTGTATTCAATTTCTCTCCTGATGAAACATGGGGTTTGTACAAAGACAGGATTCCATCCAAATCAATGGCTGACTACCCGAGGCCCCTGGAGAATGCGGATGGGGTAAGGATTTCATATCACCTTGTCTTATGAAATGCTGGAGAGAGAGGCTCAGCCATAAGTGTTTGGAGCTTACCCACACACTGGGGTGAAGAGACTGCAACTAGGAAGACTGCCTTTAGGGTGAGGTGAAGTAAGGAGTAATTTAAACGGGGCTCACGAAGAGGCTTCTTGAATTTCAAGAAGGTGATGCTGAGGTTCCCAGGAAGGAGCAGGTTCTCTGACTAGCAGAGAACAGGCCCTAGAAGAATGTCTGTTATATTCAGTGAGCACAGCTGTATAGAGGGGTGGCAAGCCGAAATCATTACAAGGTGGACTTCAGGGAATCTGAATGAAAGCCTGGAAAACGTCAGATGCACGAAATATTTGAGGATCAAAACTGCATAGGACCCAGGCCATGCTATACTGAGATTTTGTTCCCTCCTGATGATTAGATGCTTTTGGCAGATGGTCTCCTCTCCTGCACTCTATCAGGATCTCTTGGACAGGTCTAAAGCAGTCCCCTGTCCATGGTACTTAAGACTGTCAACATCCAGATTGTCAAATGTGGTGACTTCAAGTCTGGACAGAACATCTGACCCAGGTGTAGTGAGGCTAGGTCTGGACAATCTGGGAGCTGAATGAACAGCTGTCACATGCCTGTAAGACCAGCACTACCTCAAATAGTAAGAACCTATGTGCAAGGCTGTGGCTTTGTCCCTTGAGATTTTGGAAATCACCTGGGAGACAGGGAATGTGTGGAAAGGCATAAAGCAGGCCTGAGTTTTACTGCAGAAGGAAATCTGGAAACAACACCGGGCTTATGCCCCCTTGGGAATAATGCACTGATGTCCTATACCCATTTGTTAATTGTGACGGCTGCCCAGACCCTTGTGGAAAAGAAAAGGTGATTCCAGAACATGGGTTCACATTTCAGACTGACTGGCTCTCCATGTTTCTGTCAGAGCTACTCTTTAAGGGAGCCAAGTCAACCAAGGCAGCACCCCCTGGAATAACTCAGCCTCTTCCTGACATCTTTTGCCTCTTTTGGAGCTGTGATAATAAGCCAAATATCAGCGTTTGGAAGACTTCTGTATGAACAGACTCAATATCTGGGGCTGTGTCCTTCGTTAGTTGCTGGTGATGGGTGCTGAAGCCCTTACAACATACAAGGAAGGAGAGTCCATTTTGGATGTTAGCTCTCAGTTGTTACTTGCATCTGGGGGCTGGGCTAATGATGACTTCAGGGAATGGGATCTCCTCTCCTTTCTGTTAAGCACAGAAGAGGGATGAACTAAACAACAGCCCCGGGAAGACAATATGGACCAAATGGCACTAGTTTGGTAATAGCCTGTATTGTCTCTGAAGATCCTAAGAAGAGTAGCATGTTGAAAGCTCTCTTGGCAGCAGGAGGAAACTGAATGAGGGCTATGGCTTCTTCATGCCTTAGGCCCTTGCCTAGGAACATAAGGAAGCACAGGGTGTACAAGCAGCCTGTAATAGGACAGTCTGCTCCTTTAAAAGAGAAACAGTCAGGCCTATTAAGAAAGCCCAGCTGTGGGGCATTTGGGTAGGCAGGAAGTGTCCCACTGAGAGCTTTTAAAGCTCCCTGAAAAGCAAGCAAACTGTGAAAGGAACAGTTTTCTACAAGGAAGGGCTCCCTTCCAGTGTCCAGAAGAGGACAGAAGGATTTTGTTTACGTAAAAGCTAAACTTTACTTTGAAGAACTGGGTGAGGAGTCCATAATGGAGTTCTCCTGCAAAAGCAAGCAGGCCAAAGGACCCATTTACACAGCCTTAAATACATGCTGCTATTTAACAAATCCTGTTCCACAGACTTGATGCATGTGCACACCTATACTTTGATGCACATGGAGATATACTTGAAGAAAAGAAAGTTCAGCAGCTCAGAGGCAGTTGTCATTTGGAGTGGGATAAATCCCTGAAAGGATCGTTAACTTTTTTCAGGAAGGGTAGACATAGGATAAGCTATGCTGTTTAACAAATAAGTCCCTATGTATTCTTCCAAGCCACAGTGCTTTCCTTTCTCATTGACAGTAAGGCCCACAGGGAGTAAACAGGGAGTAAAGGTAATGTATGCCCATCTTCAGCCCTTTCTGCCCTGCCAGTGTAAGTGAAAGAGAGGTCTTATGACCTTATTGTGTTTGAAGCCAAGAACACAGGAAGACACACACTGTACAGTACATGTTTTGCAGGCAAAACAATCTGTCAGCTCCCACCGCTGGGTATCTGCACCCGATTTCTTTCATTAAGCACTATTTCTTCATCCCCTTTCTCCTTGGAATGAGTGGGAAGT